>NC_026004.2:25032458-25176313 GCF_000442705.2 Elaeis guineensis | reverse complement strand
AAAATTTATCATAGGCCATCTTCATAATATTGGCAATCCAAAACCATTGAAATTTTGTCAATCGAATATTTGACACGGGATAGAGAATCAAGATGGTCTGGCTGAAGACGGTAAACTTAGTGCTTCCTGGAAGGCAACCCAATTTTAGTTTTCAAGTTTTCAATTTTTAATTTTGTGCTTTTTGCTATCTTTTGTATTTTGTTTAGGTCAATCAAGTCTTACTTAGTGTCTTTTGTAGCGATCTGAAAATAATCTTGGCTAAGTTGGGGGAGAATCAGTTTTAAAAAGACTTATGGATCAGGTGATATCTCTCCTTTTCTTTCTCTTTACATGCACCGTTCATATTTCCTACTCCATTGAGGACAATGTTGATTAAGTTGGGGGAGAGAATAAAAAAAAAAATTTAAGTCCTCAAGTAAGTTAGTATTTAGTATTTAAGTATCTGATTATACTTAAGAATTAAAGTTAAACTAAGTATTTTAAAAAAAAAAAATTGATGCACAGATCAGAGAGTTTTGTGAGATATTGAGGGATCAAGTATTAAGAAAACTCAATAAAGAGTTAAATTTAGAACTTAAATAATTTTCTTTGAGCATTTCTAAATTTTTCTACCAGCATCAAAGAAGAGTTTACTTTCTATGGGTTTGTGTAGGATAACTATACATTTCTTCATATTAAAAAAAAAAAGAGTTTTCAAGTACTTCATGCTGAGTAACCGGGCCTCTTTGCCTAAGCAAGCATTGAGTTTCGCATCAAAAAGTATGAATGGCAAAGAAGCTTTGTTGTAAAGCTAGTTTTAACTCGTAGCCTGTTTGATTCGACAAGTAGATTCGAGGGGTATTTTATATCTAGTGCCCTAAAGTCATCTGGTTTGGGAGTCATTGACTGAAAACTCGCTACATGGGTCAAAACAGAAAGCTTAAGGGGTTAAGACACTCAATAGCAGTACAACATTTAAAAAAAAAATTAATCAATAAATGAAGGACAGAAGTAACAATATACTTGTCCATATGAAGGTTAATGATTTGGAGATAAAGGTAGGGATAATTTGAAAAAGTTTAGAAAAGGTTTTAGTGTTCTTAGTTTAACTCTCATATTGACTAGTATTAATACCCCAATGACATACCTCATTTACACTCTACTGAACATCAGTGACCTTTTTGAAAAATTATTTGGTGAAATTTGAGATTTTAAGTTTAAAGGTACTTGATTCTAAATTATTTCTTTACTCGAGGATGAGCAAAGTTCAAATTGGAGAGTGTGATAGTGGTATTTTTATATTTATTGAAGGTATTTTTGGTAATTTATAATGCTAACATCTTCTTAAAAATCATAATTTCATGAATTTATTGAATTTTCTTAAAAAATAAGTGATTTTGAAAAAAAATATGAAATTAGATATATTTATAAAAAATAGATGTTAATTTAATTAAATAATTTAAGCACCAAAATGAAAGAGAAATTTTTGAAAAATTTAATGCATATTTTTTTCAATTTTTTAGATAAAAATTGAAGCAAAAATGGAGCTAAAATATCCTAAAAATAAAAAATATTATCTTCGGTGCACGGTGGACCGGTCGGTCGGTCCACAGAGCCAGGGTGCGGTCCACAGGAATATTTATGCGGTCCACAGACATGGCTCACAGTGAGAGAAAGATCCTCGATGTGATCCAACGGCTGAGATTCAATCAGATCCAGATCCGACGGTTCAGACTCGTTGCCGACTTTGAATAGGACTCTTTTGCACGATCCGACGGCCCAGAAGCAATCCATCACGCGATCCAATAGCTGTTATCATTTCTGACTTTGAATAGGACTCTTTTGCACGATCCGACTGCCAGAACTTCATCAGAACCCATATCCAACGGCTGACATTCGATTCAACCTTGATAAGGATTATAACTCTAATTTTTGAGCAGATCTAGGTGGTCCAAGCTCCATCCGATGGTCAAAAATATTCCTAAGGAGATTAATACTATTTCTAGAATTTTAGGACTTCTTTTCCCACCAAAAAGTTATGAAAAATTCATCTATAAATAGGAGGTCCGGGAATAAGCTTTGAGAGCAGAAAAATTGAGTAAAAAGTATAGAAAAAATTAGAAAAAAAAATAAAATAGCTTTAGGAACCCAAGAAAAAGAAGGAGAAAAGCCGGTTCGCTCTACGGAATACGATGGAAGATGGAGAGGTCATCAACCATCTTTCCAACGAAGCTTGGCTGATCAATTTCAGATCCTTGTTACAGTTTTATTTTTATTTTATTTTATTATTTTTTTTAAATTTTGTTTGTACTTTTCAATTTCAATTAATGTAAAATTTATTTTTCTGCACTTTAAATTCCTGTCTTTATTTTTTGCACGTAGATGCTAGGATCTAATTAGAAGATCTTAGTACCAATTTATTTTTATACTTTTTAAATTTTTATTATTTATTTTTATTACAAGTAGATGCTAGGATCTAGTTAGTAGATCTTAGTACCTGATTTATTTTTTATACTTTTAATTTTTATTTTTTGACTTAAATTGCTTTCTCCAAAATTTTATTTTTTTTTTGTAACATCAAAAATTTCAAATCAAAATCCTGCTTTCTCTGTGGATTCGATCCGACTCACTACTTTCTATATATTTTTAATTTTTATTGAAGTCAGAATTTGATTGATAATCACGGTGTCCTAACGACAGCATCTTGATCCTATCAATTACTACTACATACTACTAGGTGTCACTGGTAGATTATGATACTCATTGAGAGTTATCTTGATGATTGATGATCCTTGATGGGTAGAGTTGAAATTATTTCAACCCATCGAAAAGAGTTTTGATGATATTATGATGGCGATCATAGTATATCTCAGTACTAGATAGAATAAAATCTATGGGGTCACATACAAAAGAGGTCTTTATCCGATCAGATGGTTGATTAGCGATTATAAATCATTATTGAGTTCAATCATCAATATGATTGATAATTAATCTAGTGAAAGTGTTGCAATAAAATAATTCGCTAAAAGTTAGTGAATTATTGGAGGATTTAATTTGCAATTGGATTGTAATAGGACTCAATTTGATTGAGCAATGGGGTTAGAATTAAATCTAATTGAATTGAACTTAATTTGATTTAATTTGGATTTGATTGGATCAAGTCTTATTGATTATGATATAACCTTTAACCAAAAAATCAATCTCTAATTTGGTGAGAATTTAATCTAACTAATTTCTTAATTGATTTAGGGCCTAATTAGATTTCTAATTGGGCTAGGACCTAATTAGTTAATTGATTATAACTAATTTCTAAGTTAATTAGGATTGGTCCAAGATTTGGTTAGAGGTTAAACCAAGAATCCCTTTCTTCCTAACTGCCAAACACACATGGGATGCCTCACTTATTTTTTATGTTCCCTATGTTTTTCATATTAAATCACCACGCCAACAACCCTCCATGCGTCCCTACTTCTTCCCTTTTAGATTAGGTTTAATTTGAATTTAAATTAGTTTAAGTTTGAATGAAAACCATGTCCTAATTGGTTAGGTTTTGAAACTTTTAAACCTAGTCATCTTATAACTTCTTGGGCACCTATTTGAGTGGGGTGTGGGGCGTGTAATATAGACATGAGATCAGGTTTTTAACTGTGAGAAACCAACAGATTTCCATGGTGAAAAGAAACCTCTTGGGGCATGAAAATAAAAAGGTGCAATATCCTTTTGGGGCGTGAAAAGAAAGAGAGATCTTCTTAGCTGTGGTTCTCTTGGGTGTTGGGATTTAGAAGAGAGAAAAGAAAACAAAGGGAAAGGTTTCTCATAGATTTTTTATCTCTTCTCCTTCCTCCTATATTCCTTCTCTTCTTTAGAAAGTCTGAGAGATCCAGGGAATGATTCGAATTAACCATCAAACAAACATCTTTTACAAGGGAGCTAGCACCCCGATAAAGATGCAAATCTCTGATCAGATGAAGGCTTTGTGTGGATATCTGTAGAGGTCGGACACATGTGCGGCTCGATGAGGATCTCATCAAATTGTCACGATTATCAAATTATGGTGAAAGTCTACCCGCACAAAGGTATAGAGATTGGATCTCCAAATTTTTTGTTCTTGATTAAATTTGATTTTAATTTCAGTATCTTAAATCTTACATGTGGACCGATCCTGTTAGCTATAGATTAGATCTACTTAATGCATGCTAGATAGATTAAAAAGGATTTTAATTTAGATCAGATTTTATTCCGTTATGTTCATAATTTTTAAAAATTAAAAATCTGCATGTTCTGATTTTTGCATGCATGTTCTCGGAATGTGCGACATCTTTCATGATCTGTTTGCACTAAACTAGAAAGTTTAGCAAAGGATCAAGTAATTCATCTCTTCCAAAAGCTTAGGGAGAAAACTAATCTTTTGATGTCTTTGCAGTTAATAATTAATACTCAATGAAACTTTCTATAATTAAAGTCTATCCTTTTTGTTCCTATTTTCTGGATTAATAGAGTGGGACCAATGATGAGCAGCTCCATACGTTTCAACCATAAAACTTTCTTTGTGATTAATTAATAGATACCTTGATAGCTAAAAATTGAATGCACTAAAGTGTTTAGCTTAATACTGAATGCACTAAAGTGTTGCTCAATCCCGCAGTAAAGAGATCCGACCAAACAAGTGGCAGATCGAGCTAGGCAACGACATTCTTTTTTCCATGTTGTCAAGCTCTTGATGACTTCAGGGACTCACCATTCTTCCTTGATGCTTCTTGAGTACTTGAAACTTCAGAGCTCTATGCTTGGTCTCTATATACTTGGATTTAAAATTATCTAATGCGATTAGGTATCTATATGCAAGGCATAATCATGGACTGGATATGGAATTTTGAAGATTAAGCAGTATAATGATGACAATGACTGATAAGAATGGATAAGTTTAATCGATAGTCAAGCAAATTAGGTGAAAAGGAGGATTTCATTGGATTTTATTCTGCATAAAAGATAGCCATGATGAACTAGAAGTGTCATCCTAATTAAAATTTTATAGTGTTGTTGTTTTGAATTCTGAACCAGATTTATTATAACTTCCTTATCTCCTCTTATGCTGACTTCTCCATTATGACAAATGGTGTATTTTTCTAGTCCACACACTTCTTTTCCTCCACACCTACGTTGTAAATATGCTCTACATGTTTCAACAAATAGGGGGAGGTTTCTCATTTCCTCCATTCTTGAAAGAATAACTTCAAACCAGATTATTCGCAAGTGCTCCATGTGAAAGTAGTGGATATCTTAAAATAATATGGTAGCTGCAAATCTGTAAAACTTGGCTGGCCTCATATTTCTTTGACTACTACAAACTAATCATCTCTTTGGAAGCAATGACTAAGGAATGAATGTGATGGATTTGAACTAATGTGATGGATTTGAGTCTCCTTGTAATAGCTTACCATCAACACTAACGCAATGGTCTTCTTTTCCAACTATTGTTCAAAGAACTTTCTTAGGTTCCTTACCTCAAAATTTCATTCGAGACAAGGATAAGGTGAAGTCATATGGAAACCTAAATGGTTATCTCTTGATAAGACGAAGTCATATGTGGAAAATTGTTTGCCGCCGACTTCCATATCGAGATTTTTTACATCAACATGGTTTTTATATACCAAATCATTATGATGTATGCCGAGATGTAGAGGAGTCAATAGTTCATATTATCCTACAATGTAGATTGGCATCTTAGGTTTGGAGGCAGCCCCAACTCCATAATTCACCTATTATCTCTTCTTTCTCCCTTAATTCGTCCTTGGATTTTAGAGACCAATAATAGCAGAAGATCTGAAGCAGTTCTAATGTGTCATGTTGCTTACCATATCTAGATAACTAGGAGCAACCATATTTTCGAGGGTGTACGACCAAGTCCAAGAATGATTCTTCTTAGAACATTCACCCAAGATTAGGAGTTTATGCATGTGGCTACTTCAGAGGAACTTTTGATAGTAGCTAACTTGTGGCTCTTCCAGGTGTAGTTTCTATATTTTCATAAGTAATTTATTTTCTCAGAAGCCGCCACCCTCTGCTTCCTTAGGGTCAAGTTTGATGGTAGTATACATAAGAATACTATTTTTCATAGGGCTACTTTTGTCATTAGAGATGCTAGTAGTGCTTTATTGGTTGTAGGTGATGCTTGGCTTTTTGACACTATAGTGCCAATGATTGAACTACGTGCTGGCATGAAAGGGGCTGACTTTTGCAAGCAGACATTCAATACCTCCCATATTTGTCTAGAGGGAGATTCGTTGATTGTTATCAGATGGTTTTAGATCCTTCATCTTCTGTTCTCAGACTAAATCCCTTCTACAGACTACTGGTGAATAATGCACACACTTTCTTTCACTTGAATTATCTCTTGTTTATAAGAAGACTGATAGTGTGGTTGACTAGATGAAGGCTTATGTGGCTAATAACACTGTGACTATTCTATGAGACTTTATAGTAGTTCTCTAATCTAATTTTTAGATTTTTTTTTTCTGATTCTCATGAATGCATTTATTCTAGAATGGTTTAATTTACCCAATTTATTCCAAAAAAAGTTATAGTTACCATTGTCAATAAAAGGATGTATTTAGTTTTACTTTTCAAACTAAGAAATATATAAGTTTTTGTATTATCCCATTTTTTCTTTTTCTTTTCCTTTTTGTGAGAAAGATTATGAAATATTGGAAATATTTGAAAGATATTTTTTCTTTTTCTTAGTTTTTCCCAAATTTCATTATGTTTATGAGATGAACATTATATTATCGTTAATCTAAAAGGGTACTATTCTTAAACCATGTGGAATCTAAGGTAACAAGATAGAAACTTCTAATTCTTGATGCATCCTTTGCTACTTGTAAGTTTTTATCAATCAATAACATTTGCCACACCTTGATTGTTCTATCTCTTTATATATTATTCAATGTTGTTCTCACACAACATCTTTAACCATCTTGATTGTTTTATTTCTATATATTATCAAATGCTGTCTTGCTTCGTAGATAAGAAAAATGGATCTTCCCAATTTTTTTGTTTCTCTACTAATTTCGTTGTATTTAAGGAAATTCATGGTAGAACCCCCATTGAAGAAATCTACTTTTGATATAATTTGAAACCAAAAGATGTTTTTATCATAAGTGCCACAATGACCATAGTTCTTTCCTTTGGATCATGGAAGTTAATGAAGATTATCTCAAATATATATATAACTATGGGTCATATAGATCCAAGCTTTTACTTCAATTTGAAGATATGCACATAGATAATTTTGAAAAACTAGATTCATTTCATTAGTAATATTATAGCTAAAATCTGATTTGGTGATGGTGGAGGCCTAGAGAGCACAGGTCGACTTGCACTCAAGAAAAGAAAAAGAACCAACAATGTCGTCAGAGCTAATCTAGCCGGGAAGACTTCGATGCTTAAGTTAGATATAACTTTGGAGAACAATATAACAGAGAGAAGAGAGTTCGTATAAAAAAATATAAGATGAATACCTGGTACCCTGTGCCTCCCTTTTATAGATAGAAAGCTCTTGTCTTACTAGGGCTGGACACAGAGTCCCAAATCAAGTGGAAAACTACCTCTTGGCTTTCTTTTTTCAATCTGGCCATGTGTCAGCTCATGATCAAGAGGTTAGATTTTGGCCAGATCGTATGCTTCCCACTTTTGAGTTCTAACCATTCTTCTTGGCTTGATCTAAGTAGGCAAATTAGTTAATAGCAATCTAGATAGTGTTCACCTTGGCTCACCCATCTTTTTAGATCATGGGTCACCCATCTCATATGAGGAGGTTTGGCATGAACCCGAGGTGATGTAATGGTTCAATCCATGCGACTACTTAGTAGCTAATATTGGTGTGACACATTTCAGCTTGTCAGTCAGAAATTTGATTAGATGTAAGATCTTTGGTGGATTCGAGCTATCAAGATTTTTTTGTTCTAAGAGCCATTGGGGTCGGCTTCTTGTATTGAGAACCATAGTGATTGTTTTCTTGAACTAAAGCCATTGAGGTTAGCTCTTTGACCTTAGAGCCATTGAGGTTAGCTCTTTAGCTTAAGAGCCATTAAGGTCAGCTCTTTGACCTTTGCCCCTCGAGCTCTTTAACCTAAGAACCATTGAGGTCAACTCTTTGACCTTTGTTCCCCCCATTCAGCTTTTGTATGCTTCAAGCTCGAAGGTCAGCATTCTATAAGCTGTTATTGCTTGAGGTTGTCTTTTAGAGGACACCATTTCTTTTGATGTAGACTTCAGATAGCTATTTGTATATAATGTGGCTTCTAAACCCTTGCCCCCAAGCTCGATCTTTGGAGATTGTGAAGCCTTAGAGTTCAGCTTGTTGGGTCTTTTTTCTTTAGGTTGACTTTAAGAGTTATAGTTGTATGCGAGGTCAAATTATCTTTGCCTCGGTGCTATAGATAGTTGGAGCCATTATTGAGTTAGGTGGGTCTCAAAGAAATGTTAGGAGGTCAATCTTTAGAAGCCATTAAAGGTTGGTCAAGGATCCATTAGGATGTTAGTTTCCAGGAGCCATTATAGGTTGATGTCAAGGTGCTATTATAGGATGCCAGTCTCAAGAAGCTACTAAAGGTCGATCTCAAGAAGCCATTGTAGGTTGATCTCAAGGAGCCATGAAAGGGTTGGTCTTAAAAAGCCGTTAGTAGATTGGCCTCTAGGAGTCATGATTGATCGGTTTCAAGGAGCCGTTAGGAGATTGATCTTTAAGAGCTATTATAGGTCGGTCTCAAGGTGTTGCTATAGGTCGGTCTCTACAAGCCATTACAGATCGATCTCAAGAAGTCATTATAGCTCGATCTTAAAGAGTTGTTATAGCTTAGTCTCCAGGAACCATTAGGAGGTCAGTCTTAAGGGTTGTTAGGAGGTTGGTCTTAAAGAGCTGTTAGGAGGTTGGTCTTAAAGAGGTCGGTCTACAAGAGTTGTTATAGGTCGATGTCTAGGAGTCGTAAGAGGTTGGTCTCCAAGAGCCATTATAGATCTAGCTTAAGAAGCCATTAGAGGGTGGTCTCCATGAGCTATCATAGATCAAACTAAAGAGGTATTAAATGTAGATCTCTAGAAGCCATTACAGATCGATCTCAAGGAGCCATACATGTCAGTTTCTAGGAGTCATTATAGATTGGTCTTAAGGAGCCTTTAGAGGTCATTCTACAATAGCCATTTTAGATTGGCCTCAAAGAGCTATTAGAGGTTGATTTCTAGAAGCCATTATAAATTAGTTTCAAGGAGACATTAGGAGACCCAAATGGATCTAGGATATGAATTCTGGGTGAGATGTGAACTATGAAAGATAAGCCCCATGCTTTTAAACCATTCATAAGTGGTTAGATCAATGAATATTCAATTCACACATGGCATATGTGTACATACCTATTTGAGATTCATGAGATATGTCATAGCCTGATCTGACTGCCATCTTCTTGTTGCCCTTGCTTAGATTTCAAACCTGAGTCATTGAGCTTGGTATATTTTGCCATTTTGCACACTAGTGAAGCCAACTAATATATTGGATCCATCTAAAGTGGTAAAAATAGACAAAGAGATACAAAATTTGTCCATAATTGTAAGTATATGATCATGAATTGATAGTATATGCCAAAAATCAATAGAAAGATAGATTACAGCAAACAAAGTCAAAAATAAAAACAACACACCTAAAAACATAAGGAACTAATCTTGAATTGGGCTAAAATCAATCCAAAAATGGGATGAATTGGGTGATCAAAGAAATCATATCTGTTTGGACAATTCAGATCTATGTAGTCGGGGTAGATCAGTAAACTTTAGATGCTAATTATATGTCACCCATGCTGCTATGGCAGACGATGTCATAGATAATGTGGACTAATGTCAATCACATGGTCGCTAACTGTTGATGATGTGACCTTTGCTGATGTGATAGCTAGATTGATATTAATATGGTAGCTGCTATGGTCAGCTAATATGGCACTGGCATGTCCTTTGCATTGATGATGTGGTTGCTACTGATGTGGTAGTTGATCGGATTCTTATTAGGTTAATTAGATCCGAATTGGATCCTTTTCTTTGATCTGCTTGGAACAGACTGACCCAACCCACAAGTGAAAGGATGCAGTCTAATTCTTGCCCTAATTATAGGAGATGATGGTGAGGGTGTCGAGGGTGAAGGCCAACGAGCACCAAGTGCAAAGGTCAATGAGCACCGAGGGCAAAGATAGATGACATATCTTTGTTTGTTGGAGATGGAAGCACTCTCCAGTGGGTTGAGGTTGGACTTAAAGGTCTGATAGAGATGTATAAGTGTAGGTGATAGCATAGAGAAGATCGGTGGAGTGGGGAGTTGATGATGCCCTAGTGGAAAGGTTAGAGGAGCACTTTATGAAGATGATGTGGAGATTGCTTAGGTGGCTCTCGAAAGGACTATAAGGATGGAGACCCTCCTGATTAGGAATTACTTAGGCTGATGGATGATGGGTGGCATGGTGGACTCAGCCAAGTACATCATGGAGAAGATCATGCCCAGCATGTCTATAGCGATGTCATCGTCAATGTTGGTCAAGGGAAAATAATCATCTCATCAAAGATGTTGACATGGCTAAGAGCATCCACTGTGTTATAGAGGTGGCACTTGGTTGCTGTCTTGGAGTGTAAGGGACATGATCATGGCCCTCATGAAGATCTAATGGTCTTACTCATCGATCCATGTGTGTATCGCATGTGTTGCTCATTATAAGAATCAAAGGTCGAGATCTCGTGGGTTTGCTACCACAGCAAGTCCAAGAGCATTATTTTATCATGATGGAGGTAGCCAGTGCAGGCAACGCCATAGATGGGCAATGGGTCGAAGGCAAGGTAGAGGGGGAACAGTCCTTAACACCAACCTTGAACTCGACGATGTAGATGGGCTTGATGATGGGCTACTCAAGGGGCTTCGTAAGCTGTGGGGATGTGGAGGATGTTAGATATAAAGACCACAGCCATGGTTGTGGTTATGATGGCATGACGAGCATGGTGCAGTGGCTTCAGTTGTAGAGGAGTTGGCCATAGATGTGCTTATAAATATGCTGATAATGAGACCATTGTTGAACATGCTCAAATCCAACAAAGAAAGAAGATGGGATATATTCTTGTTTCCCATGGGCAATGCCAATTAGTTGCAGCTAAAATCGCATCTGATAATGGTAGAGGTCTGGAGAGCATCAATCAACTTGCACACTAGGGAAGAAAAAGAACGATGGGAATCACTAGAACTGATCCGATCGAGGAGCTTCTAATGTTTCAGTTAGACTGGCCTTTGAGAAGCAACAAAAGATAAAGAACAGAGTGTATTGTATAGAGTAATATGAGATGAATACCTGGTACCCAAGCTATCTTTTTATACATGGGAGTTCTTGTGCCACTAGGGTTGGACTCTTCAGAGTCTTGAATCAAGTGGGCTTTCTTTCGCCATGCCGTATGCTGGCTCGTGATTTGGAGGTCGGATTTTGCCACATCAAGCAACATCAAAATAGAGAAGGTTGGTCCTGAAGAAGGATGGATGCCAACACCCATAATAAACCAACACCTTGCCATTGATCCAGTTATGTAACATTCTAATCTCCTTTTTAAACTAGACCAATTATTTTTGAAAATTTGGTATATTGCTCTACCGAATTATCTGCTAAGTTATTGATCCTATATCATGTCAATGTGGCACCCTATAAATGGCTTCAACACCTTTTAACACACCAAGCAATTTCTACCACGTTAGACCAAAACTGAATGATTTGTGGAGCCAAACATAATTACTCCTAATTTCAGCCAAGAACTCTAGCTAGCTTTCAAGTAATTCCTGTTCCTTCTCAAAAAAAAAAAGGAAAAGAAAAAAAAATGAAAGAATAAAAAGGAGAAAAATAATTATAGGGTTTGGTAGTTTGATGCTTACCTTCCATAAATTGGTTCAATACTTGCTTACTTGCACACTCTTCTCTGGTGCCACAAACATCATAAGTCGTCCCTCTTAGAAAGAATGACAAGCTGAAGTGGGGGCATTTATAGCGAACTTTACACCAAAAGGTTCTTGATGGCACAATTAGTTTGGCTAGTCTAGTAGGTGGAAGTTGTGGTTCCAAGAGAGCCAAAGGAGACTACATACGAGAAAGGGACCAAACGTTAAGTCAGGGGACAATTTTATTTAGTTTGGCTATGATGGAAGTATTAGTTTCGAGCCAGCCAAAGGAGATCATGTAAGAAAGGAACTAGGCAAAGTTTGTGTTGGGTTTACATGTCTTAGAGAGCCAACTAAAATCTTTTTCTTAGAGCGGAGTGAGTCAAGCAGAGTGAAAAAGTTCCCATCTGTGCCAGAGGCAAAAAGATCCAATCTAGATCCCTATATTCATTTTGTATGGGCTGAACCATTAATTAGTTGAAGGTGCAGAGATGGAGATCCCTTATCTGATTGTTTTAGAACATCAGTTCGAATCCAAATCGACTTAATTACTCTATCTTATCTATCTTTTGCAACTCTAAAGAAGGAAAGGATCAAGTTTTTGGATATCAGATGGATTGAAGTTTAGGATTTAAGAAAAAAAATCTTATAACCTCTTGTTGCAGCCAATCCCCTATTGCGCCCGTTGTCGAAGAAGAGCACCTGCAAAAGAAGTCCACACCGATCGAAATTATGTCCGACAGGGATCTTCTGATGCTTAAGTCAGTGGAGAGTGGTGAACTGCAGATAGAATATTAAAATTGATAAAATATCAGCTCAGAATTGCTTTACTAATGCTATTCATTTACCTCCCTTTTATAGGTAATTTAGATGTAACCGTCGAGCACGTAGTCTTACTTTTTATGTTACTAATGGACAATTATTGGGCCATAATCATAGAGTTAATGGGCTGTTTATGCCCACTAATGATCGTGATATATAGTTGATAACTATTTACAATGGTTAGACACGTAGGTTCCACATATTTCGGCATTATGTGACGTGGGATGGGTGGTTACACTTGCTACTGATCATATTCTGGCCATTATGCACTTTCTGTGCTGGTAGTTTCAGATAAGCCGACTATATGTCGGTAATAATAGTATGTTGGTAGTCATAAAGGTCCAAACGAGCATTGGTCGGTAACTCTGATATGTCGATGGTCATCGGCTAGAGATTAACCAAGTTATCGTGGTTGTCCACTGATGACTGAGAATAGCTGACTATCGATCGGTCAATTGATTATTAGTCGGCATATTATGTTTGTGAGGTCGATCTAGAGTCAGAATTGGAGGTTGGTCGGTTAAATTATCTCAATAGTTACCCCCCACTTTCAAGTCCAAGGTGGCCTGACGTGCATATTGTCACGTGGTCTATCACGTTGGATGAAAAAAGTTATCATGTCATGTGCTACTTCAAGCTCCAATTTGACTGTTGGCATTAATAATTTTTGAAATACAAGAGGTCTCCAGCTATTTTGTTGTTTCGATATCTGTGAGATCATCATTGGGATGTTATTTCGGGAAGATAATTTGGTGTTCGGAGAATCTAGATGATTTGAGTAGATCTTGGCCCCATGTTCAAACATCATTGGCTTTGAGCTATTCACATAGATAATGGTGAGATGGCATGATCTAGGAATAGATGCATCGAATTGTCCGATTAATGATTAATGTATTGCATTTTTATAGTAATTATTATTATTAGTTTTTAATGATTTTGATGAAATTGGTATCATAATTAACTAAACAAATATAAGAACCTGATATGTTTTATGTCAATTGTAGGTAATTGAGCCAGGTTACACCTAATTGGGCTTAACCATGTTTTAAAGGTCAAATTAAGTGAAATTGGTTGAGTCCGATTCAGCAAGGTTTGTCATCCGGAGTCATCAGGTCTTGCATCAAAATCAGAGTCCATCTCAAAGCAGAATAACCAAATCAAGATATCAATGGACCCCACACCTTATCCTTTTTGGAATCATCAGTCAGAAAAGAAACTAGAGGTGCAGAAAATAAATCAAGTAGTTAATCTCTCCCATCTAGTCAACCAATCTAAATTCTGGATATTTTGATGTGAGGACCCCTAAAAGGCAAGCTACAGGACTCCAAATTGAGCAAGATTAGATCCTACAGAATTTTGAGAAAAGCAAAAAAGGAACATAATTTACAAAATTAAATTTGGATTCTAGATGAGGTGGCTACAGTAGGTTGAAGTTGGTAACAATGTTGGACACAACAAGAAACACCCGATACACCCAGATTCTTCTTAGTGTTTCTTGGCACAAAGATCTGATATGGCAACTAATTTTGGGTGGCAAAGAGCTATCTTGGAAAGAATTAAATGAAAGAAAATCAGAGTCTAAACTAATTCTGCATGAGGAGCAAACTGAGAAAGAATTGGAACCAATTCTTGGAAAACTTGATTTGGGCAGCCGAAACCTTACCTTGTTTTGCAGATTTTGTGGACCCAGAAAGGAAGAAATTCTTCTCCTCTAATTAACCATGCCTCCTTTCCTTCTTTTACTATGAAAATCATAATAAAATCAAAAAATTTGGGCAGCATAAGGAGTAGATGGCTGGTGGTTGCTTAAAGCCTATCCAAAGGAGGAGAGATTCTATACCAAATAAAAAGAATGATATATAGAATAAAATCATGAAAAAATACCACCTTCACCCTAGCCCTAGCCCTATTTAAGGATCCTAAAAAATCAGCAAGAGGGAGGAGGAGAATCATCTTTGAAAGCTAGAAATCAAGCAAGGAGAGTTTGGAGTATCTGAAAGATTTGAAGAGAGGATTCATTCGGCTCTGTAATTCCTTCAGAGTTTTTAATTCTTTCTCTTGTTTACTTTGAATTTATTTTCTAGAACTCATTGTTAGAATGATTTTGGAGTTTTATTCAAGTAAATTTGAGTTTGATTTTGATATGATGAAAAGCTAAATTTTCAGCTAGTGTACCTGATGTAGCTTGGATTTAATTTCAATTCCAGAATCTTGTATTAATTTTTTTTATTAATGCAATTGTTTGTTATTTGCACTTAATGCTTTTAAGTATTATTATCTTTAGTACTTGATTATTTTGATTTATAATTAGTACTGGAAAGGAAGATTATAAATTGGAGTTAATAACAAACATCATAGGAATAATAATTGGAGCTGGAGCAGAAGATTTGACCTGTGGGATCTTGGAAATAATCACTGTGCTTATTGAACTAATTGAAATCTATTTTACTATTGGAAGATAGATTATAGGTTTTAATTAGTATATTTAATAAGACTCGGAAGAGATTATTAAATAATTTAAGATTATTTATCTTTGCATTAATAATTAAATTTGGATTATTAATCGGAATAGCTGGAATTGATAATTGGATCAAGTAAATCAGATATACCCTAGTGCTTTATCAATCGAATTTTGATTCAGCTTTCATTGAGTTCTTTAGAGTTAATTTTATTTTTCACTGTCATTCAGTTTCGATCGTTTAGATATTAGTAAAATTAGCATTCATTTTTGGTAATTAAACTCAGTCTTCATGGGAACGATCTCTTATTTATCATTATATTACTTGAGCGATTTTGTGCACTTGCGAAATAGGCTATCAAGTTTTTGGCACCGTTGTCGGGGACTGGTGCTTTAATATCAAGAATAGTTGATTTTACTAGTAATCTAGATATTTTATTTCTTAGATATTTAAAAAAAAAATTACTGACATTTCATAACGCTTAACTAATATAGTATAACCAAAAATATTAAAAAAAAAAATCAAACTTGATTGGACATCTTGTTTTTTTGCATTGCATCTCCATAATTAACTTTAAGGGCACTTAACCCATTAATCAGATAAGGTGGGGATTTGATCACCTTCCTTAGCCCAAAAATCAATCCTTCATCCTGCATAACCTAGACCTTAATCTAAAATCAATTAAACATTGGCCCTAGGATATTCGAGCTAATAGGACAAGAAAGCCTAAAGTTAGACCGGGTTCGAATTGATTAATTGCTCGGTGTCTAAGGCAAGTGGTTTAAGAAGGTGTTTTCAATTGGTTCGTTGTCTGACTGGCCAACTCAGTTGGTGTCTAAGGAAAGCAACAAGCAGGGGACCTCCCACATCTTACACTTACCTGCCGAGATAGTTAGTCAGTTTTGGGCTTGGAGTGCTTGAAGGCGATCTTGGAACAGTTAGGAGCTGTCTAGATCTAGGTTAACCTTAGGATAGAAAGTCTATTTTGTGCTAACTTGTTTGCCATTAAAATTTAAACCTAATTAAAAACTCTTCTCTTTCATCTCTAGATTTAGGACTCCTTAGGACTCATCTCTAGAACTCTTTTCTCTCTCTTCCTCTTCTCTCTTCTCTTAAAAAAAAAAAGGATAATAATCTTTCAAAATTACAACTTGGAAAAGAGAATCGGGTCGACTTGTGAGAATTGAATCAAATCCCATTTCAAGTCAAAAAATTGAACGCACTTGTAAACAAAACATTAAAGCGTCAGAGAAGGGAAGAAATCTGAGGCAAAAGTAGATCCAGAAATGGCTGAAGATCAAGGAGAGAAGTAATCCTAGTAGGGAATAATGAGGTTGCTAGAGAGGCAAACCCCAGGGCACTGCGGGATTATGCCATGCCTACCGTGAATGGAGCTTCATCTAGCATCACAAGATCACCTGTGCAAGCAAACAACTTTGAGATCAAGCCTGCTTTGATCCAAATGATCCAGACAGTAGTTCAGTTTGGAGGATTGCCCAATGATGACCCTAATGCGCACATTGCAAACTTCTTGGAGATATGTGATACCCTTAAGCATAATGGAGTGTCAGATGATGCAATTCGGTTAAGATTGTTCCCATTTTCACTTAGAGACAAGGCAAAGCATGGTTACAGTCTCTTCCTGCTGGCTCGATCACCACTTGGAATGACTTAGCACAAAATTTTTGGCAAAATTCTTTCCACCTGCTAAGACTGCCAAGTTGAGGACTGACATCCAAACCTTCATGCAATTCGACATGGAGACCTTATATGAAGCCTGGGAAAGGTTCAAGGATCTGCTTAGGAGGTGTCCACACCACGAGCTGCCTAAATGGTTGGTTGTGCAAACCTTCTACAATGGGCTGAACAACCATACCAGAATTAATATTGATGCTGCTGCTGGAGGTTCATTGATGGGGAAGTCGCTTGATGAGGCCTTATGATCTTTTGGAGGAAATGGCCAACAACAATTACCAATGGCCCAATGAGAGAAACATGGCGAGGAGACCTGCTGGAGTTCATGAGATAGATGCTATTACTGCACTCAATGCAAAGGTAGACACTCTTTTCAAAAAATTAGATCATTTGTCTATTAATGCTGTCAATACTCGTGTGCAGACCTGTGAGATGTGTTCTGGGCAACATGCTATTCGAGATTGCCCGATTGACAGCTCATTCATGCCTCCAGTACAAGAACAAGTGCAATATGTGGCAAACCAAGGAAGGCAACAGAACAATCCATACTCAAACACCTACACGCCTGCCTGGAAGAACCATCCAAATTTTTTTGGAAAATCAACAGCAACAACAGAATTATCAGAATAGAGGACCACCTGATTTTCCACAGCAAGAAAAGAAGTCTAACCTGGAAGAATTGGTTGCAACTCTCACCAAGGCCACTACTGATTTCATGGGTGAAACTAAGGCAAACTTTCAAAACCAGCAAGCTGTCATTAAAAACTTAAAATACAAATGGGACAGTTGGCCAACATGGTAGCTAACAGAACTCAAGGATCATTGCCTAGCAATACTGAAACGAACCCGAAGGAGCATGTGAAGACAATTACCTTAGGAGTGGAAAATAACTAGGGGAACAACAAGGGAAAGAGCCTGTTAAAGAACAAGTAGAGGAACAAACTCAAGAAGAGACTATGGTCAAAGAGAAGCTAAAAGAGAAAAAGGAAGAGCCAGTAAAGCCCTACAATCCACCAGTTCTTTTCCTCAAAGGCTCAAGCAAAGTAAGGATGATAAGAACTTTCTGAAGTTTTTAGAGGTCTTCAAGAAACTACACATAAATATTCCATTTGCGGAGGCATTAGCTCAGATGCCTAGCTATGCCAAATTTTGAAGGACATCCTTTCCAAAAAGAGAAGGCTAGAGGACCATGAGACAGTCATGCTCACCGAAGAGTGCAGTGTAATCATTCAGAACAAGTTGCCATCAAAATTAAAGGATCCAGGGAGTTTTACAATTCCATACAATATTGGCAATATCGAATTCATTAAAGCATTGTGCGATTTAGGTGCTAGCATTAACTTAATGCCTTTATCTGTTTTCAGGAAGCTTGGACTAGGGGATGTGAAACCGACCAGTGTCTCATTACAACTAGCTGATCGATCGGTGACATATCCTAAAGGCATAGTGGAGGATGTATTAGTCAAGGTGGATAAATTTATCTTTCCAGTGGATTTCATTGTCTTAGATATGGAGGAAGATAGAGAGGTTCCTTTGATATTGGGGTATCCATTCCTTGCAACTGGCAAGGCACTTATAGATGTCCATGAGGGTAAGCTTACTTTAAGAGTGGGACAAGAAGAGGTAATTTTTAACATGCTTAATTCTTCTAAATATCCTCTTGAGAATGATGAATGTTTTAGATTAGATGTGATTAATAAATTTGTTAGTGAAATAATTGACAATTCTGAATATGACTTGATTGATGGTGTTAAAAATAAATTGAACAGTTAATTGAGCATGTTGATGTATTAAATGATGTTGAGAAAATACAGGATTCAGTAGAGGCTAAGCCAAACCCCAAGCTTGAGCTTAAGCAGCTCCCTTCTCACTTAAGATATGCATTCTTGGGAGACTCATCTATTTTTTCTGTCATTATATCTGCTCATTTGTTGCTGAACAAGAGAAAAAATTATTGCATGTGTTGAGAAAGTATAAGAAAGTACTAGGCTGGTCTATTGATATATTAAGAGAATTAGTCCCAGTATATGCATGCATAAAATTTTAATGGAAGAAAACTACAAACCTTCAATTGAGCATCAACGTAGGTTAGATCCTAATATGAAGGAAGTAGTTAGAGCTGAAGTAATGAAATTACTTGATGCAGGAATTATCTATCCTATTTCTGATAGTAGTTGGGTGAGTCCTGTTCAATAGTTTCTAAGAAAGGGGGGATGACTGTTATTACAAATAATAAAAATGAGCTAATACCCACTAGAACAGTCACTGGTTGGCATGTGTGTATTGATTATAGGAAGTTAAACAAAGCCACACGAAAGGACCATTTTCCTTTGCCTTTTATTGACCAGATGCTTGAGAGATTGTCTGGATATCCCTTCTACTATTTTTTAGATGGTTATTCAGGATATTTTCAAATTTCTATTGTACCTGAGATCAAGAAAAAACTACATTTACTTATCCATATGGAACATTTGCATATAGGAGAATGCCATTTGGGTTATGTAATGCACCTGCAACTTTTCAAAGATGTATGATGTCTATATTCTCTGATATGGTTGAAAAATTCATTGAAATCTTTATGGATAATTTTTCAGTTTTTGATCCTTCTTTTGATGTGTTTGACTAACCTCTCCCAAGTTCTACAGCATTGTGAAGAAACTAATCTTGTATTGAACTGGGAGAAATGTCATTTTATGATGCAGGAAGGAATAGTTTTAGGCCATAAGATTTCATCTAGAGGGATAGAAGTAGACAAAGCAAAGGTGGAGGTCATTGAGAAATTACCACCACCAACATCTGTTAAAGAAGTGAGGAGTTTCTTAGGGCATGCTGGCTTCTATAGAAGATTTATAAAAGACTTCTCTAAAATTATCAAACCTCTTTGTAAATTATTGATCAAGGATGCACCTTTTAAATTTACTGATGAGTGTTTGGTTGCTTTTAACAGGTTAAAGAGAGAATTAATCTCAGCTCCTATCATCACTGTACCTGACTGGAATCTACTATTTGAACTCATGTGTGATGCAAGCGACTATGCTATAGGAGCAGTCTTGGGACAAAGAAAGGAGAATAGACTTCATGTGGTGTACTATGCGAGTCGAACACTGAATGATGTACAGTTGAATTATGCCACCACAGAGAAAGAGTTGCTCGCCATTGTTTTTGCTTTTGATAAATTTAGGCCATATCTTATAGGAGCAAAAATAATAGTGTATACTGATCACTCAGCAATTAAATATTTACTTAAAAAGAAGGATGTGAAACCGAGACTAATTCGTTGGGTGCTCTTATTGCAGGAATTTGACTTGGAGATTAGGGACAAGAAAGGAGCAAAAAATCTTGTAGCAGATCACTTGTCTCGGTTAGAGTTAAGTAAAAAATTAAGAACACTGAGGTACCCATTAATGAGTCATTCCCTGATGAGCAATTATTTGCATTACTCACATCTAGTACACCTTGGTATGCTGATATTGTTAATTTTAAGGCATGTAATATTATTCCTCCTGAATTTAATTACCAACAAAAAAAAAATTTACATGATGCAAAATATTATTTTTGGGAGGATCCATATTTATATAAGTATTGTCCAGATCAGCTTATTAGGAAATGTATGTCTGATGATGAAATTAAAAATATTTTAAAATACTGCCATTCATTAGAGTGTGGAGGCTATTTTGGACCCAACAAAACAGCTGCTAAAGTATTACAGTGTAGTTTTTATTGGCCTAACCTGTTTAAAGATGCTATTATTTTTGTTTCTTCTTGTGATCGATGTCAAAAAACTAAAAATATTTCTTTTAGACAGGAAATGCCACTAACCAATATCCTTGAAGTAGAACTGTTCAATGTGTGGGGATTAGATTTTATGGGGCCTTTTCCACCTTCTCATTCAAATCAATACATCCTAGTGGCGGTGGATTATGTATCCAAATGGATTGAGGCAGTAGCACTTCCCTCTAATGATGCCAAGAGTGTGCTCAAGTTCTTAAAGAAATACATATTCACACACTTTGGTATTCCAAGGGCTATTATCACGGATGGAGGTAAGCATTTTTGTAATCATTATTTGGATTCTCTATTGACAAAATATGATGTTACTCATCATGTAGGAACACCATATCATCCCTAAACAAGTGGACAAGTAGAGATCTCCAACCGTAAAATTAAAAGAATATTGGAGACTACTGTCAACTCATCAAGAAAGGACTAGTTCCTAAAATTAGATGATGCATTATAGGCATATAGAACAGCATTCAAAATGTTAATTGGGATGTCCCCGTATCATCTAGTTTATGGAAAAGTATGCCATTTACCTGTGGAGCTAGAGCATCGAGCTTACTGGGCAACTAGGTTGCTAAATTTCAATATGGAAGCTGCTGGGGAGAAAAGGTCATTACAGCTTAATGAACTTGATGAGTTCCACCTCCATGCATATGAAAATGCAAGAATTTACAAGGAGAGAATGAAAAGATGGCATGACAAGCATATTGTGAGGCATGAATTCTAAGCAGGACAAAAGGTGTTGCTGTATAACTCCCACCTAAAGCTATTTCCAGGCAAGCTCCGGTCTAGGTGGTCAGGTCCATTTGAGATTATACAAGTTTTTCCACATGGAGCTATGGAGCTGAAGAGTGGTGATAGGACCTTCAAGGTCAATGGGCAAAGGTTGAAAGAATACATAGATGGAGGATTTGAGCAACAAAAAACCT
Organism: Elaeis guineensis; assembly: GCF_000442705.2. Taxonomy (NCBI): domain Eukaryota; kingdom Viridiplantae; phylum Streptophyta; class Magnoliopsida; order Arecales; family Arecaceae; genus Elaeis; species Elaeis guineensis. The sequence goes on along the minus strand of NC_026004.2, from coordinate 25,154,705 downwards.
CCATATCACTGACATAATGCATTGGGATAGTCAAGCTAACGACTATAAACTAGCGCTTCTTGGGAGGCAATGCAAGCAAATTTTTTTTTTATTTTTTTTATTTTTTGAGTCAATTTTAATCATCACTATATTTTCAAGGTTTGAATGGACGTTGTTCACTTTTTGTAAGCATATTGAAGAAGACAAGAGAGATAAAATGACTGAGGACGAGTTGCAAACTCGTACAAGCGCATAGGCACGCTACAAAGGGGAGTACCCCTAATCTTTAAGAATGCCTTGCTATAATATGTATTGTGATGATGATCTTATCATTGAGCACAATGTCTAATTCAGGTTTGGGAGTGTATTTGCATGAGCATTTCGTATTAATAATATAGGATTGCCATTATGTTTGCATCTTTGTCTTTATTTTTTTAATAAAATTTATTAAAAAAAAAATTGGAATGTTGATTCATTGATCACTTGTAAGGATATAAAGGGGGACAATTTTGCCTTTGTGTTATTGTTTGGCTATCTTAGCTTTAAATTTGGAAGTCAAATTCAGAGATTGACTGTTTTAAACTTATAAATACTTAAATAAAATCTCGTATAGGAGATAGTTACTTTGCTTCGCCAATCCTATTTGTGAGCTTTGTTGCGTTTGTTGAAATAAAATGTAGACAATTTACTTGAGAGAAATGATATAGGCATTCCTTTGGCATATCCTTTTTGATCCCTTGTATTTTCTTTTCATCCTATCTCATATCTACTGTTCATTTTTTTTTTGAGAATAAATTGATTATAATGGTTAGAGCATACTGAATTTTTAGTTTTCCTTCCATTCAAAAAAAAAAAAAGTACAATCTACTCCACTGTTTCAAGTTGCCTAGTAACTAGGAGCATTCATGAGCCCCATGTTTGCTTTTACGTCAAACAGTGACTTGAATTATGAGTATGCAAAGTACTTTGAGTATATAACTTGCTGAGTAACCGGGTGCCTTCATCACCAATGTCGATATTCGCGTAAAAAGGCAACTGATGACTTAAGGAAGAGTGCCAAAGTGTATAGGCTATTCTAAAAGTATAAAATAAAACAAATAAAGAAAGGGATGTAAAGTATAAGTAATTGAGTATGCTCTGATTTATTGTGGTTAATTTATTTTCACTTATGTGACCATAACCATCATTCTTGTTGCTTGCTTTCCATTTTTTTTTACCCGAAAAAGTCCTATTGATCTCTTGAGTACGTTGTTTGCACTAGTGGAGATGGGCTGATAGGATTTTGCATTCAGGATTGGATGTTTGAACCGAATTATTTTATTAAAACCTAAAGGAAGCAGGGTAGCTATTGATTGTGCGTAATTTTGTTTGAGTATGAATGAGTTTGGAATAGTTAGCTTGTGGGTTTGCCTTTCGATTTTGAGTTGGGGTGGTTAAGCCATGGTATTTGGGTATTACTCCTTTGTGTCTAGATGGATTTTGAGTATATTAATGTTAAATAAAATTTTTAGCATTAATTTTTATTTTAGATTCTCCATTTTTGATTTGAACTTTTTTTTTGCTTGGGGACAACCAAAAACTTAAGTTTGGGGGTATTTGATGTATTGCATTTTTATAGTAATTATTATTATTAGTTTTTAATGATTTTGATGAAATTGGTATAATAATTAACTAAATAAATATAAGAACCTGATATGTTTTATGTCAATTGCAGGTAATTGAGCCAGGTCACACCTAATTGGGCTTAACCATGTTTTAAAGGTCAAATTAAGTGAAATTGGTTGAGTCCGATTGAGCAAGGTTTGTCATCCGGAGTCATCAGGTCTTGCATCAAAATCAGAGTCCATCTCAAAGCAGAATAATCAAATCAAGATATCAATGGACCCCACACCTTATCCTTTTTGGCATCATCAGTCAGAAAAGAAACTAGAGGTGCAGAAAATAAATCAAGCAGTTAATCTCTCCCATCTAGTCAACCAATCTAAATTCTAGATATTTTGGTGTGAGGACCCCTAAAAGGCAAGCTACAGGACTCCAAATTGAGCAAGATTAGATCCTACAGAATTTTGAGAGAAGCAAAAAAGGAATATAATTTACAGAATTGAATTTAGATTTCAGATGAGATGGCTACAGTAGGTTGAAGTTGGTAACAATGTTGGACACAATAAGAAATACCCGATACACCCAGATTCTTCTTAGTGTTTCTTGGCACAAAGATCTGTTATGGCAACCAATTTTGGGTGGCAAAGAGCTATCTTGAAAAGAATTAAATGAAAAAAAATTAGAGTCCAAACTAATTCTGCATGAGGAGCAAACTTAGAAAGAATTGGAACCAATTCTTGAAAAACTTGATTTGGGCAGTCGAAACCTTACTTTATTTTACAGATTTTGTGGACCCAGAAAGGAAGAAATTCTTCTCCTCTAATTAACCATGCCTCCTTTCCTTCTTTTACAATAGAAATCAGAATAAAATCAGAAAATTTGGGCAGCATAAGGAGTAGATGGCTGGTGGTTGCTTAAAGCCTATCCAAAAGAGGAGAGATTCTATGTCAAATAGAAAGAATGATATATAGAATAAAATCATGAGAAAAATATCACCTTAACCCTAGCCCTAGTCCTATTTAAGGATCCTAAAACACCAGCAAGAGGGGGAGGAGAATCATCTTTGAAAGCTAGAAATCAAGCAAGGAGAGTTTGGAGTATCTGAAAGATTTGAAGAGAGGATTTATTTGGCTCTGCAATTCCTTCAAAGTTTTTAATTCTTTTTCTAGTTTACTTTGAATTTATTTTATAGAACTCATTGTTAGGATGATTTTGGAGTTTTATTCAAGTATACTTGAGTTTGATTTTGATATGATGAAAAGCTAAATTTCTAGCTAGGGTACCTGATGTAGCTTGGATTTAATTTCAATTTCAGAATCTTGTATTAATTTTTTTTGTTAATATAATTATTTGTTATTTACACTTAATGCTTTTAAGTATTATTATCTTTGGTACTTGATTGATTTCGATTTATAATTGGTACTGGGAAAGAAGATTATAAATTGGAGTTAATAACAAATATCATAGGAATAATAATTGGAGCGGGAGCAGAAGATTTGACCTGTGAGATTTTAGAAATAATCACTGTGCTTATTGAACTAATTGAAATCTATTTTACTATTGAAAGATAGATTATAGATTTTAATTAGTATATTTAATAAGACTCGAGAGAGATTATTAAATAATTTAGGATTATTTATTCTTATATTAATAATTAAATTTAGATTATTAATCAGAATAGTTGGAATTGATAATTGGTCCAAGTGAAATCAGATATACCCTAGTGCTTTATCAATCTAATTTTGATTCAGCTTTCATTGAGTTCTTTAGAGTTAATTTTATTTTTCACTGTCATTCAGTTTCGATCGTTTAGATATTAGTAAAATTAGCATTCATTTTTGATAATTAAACTCAGTCCTCGTGAGAATGATCTCTTATTTATCATTATATTACTTGAGCGATTTCGTGCACTTACGAAATAGGCTATCAGGGCCATTGGCTTATCTCGAGTTGGACCGAATAAAGCCCTTAAGGTCGATCCCTCAGCAACTCCTTCTGGAATAGGAGAGAACCTGTTGCTTCTCTTTCTTAAAAGATATGGCCCATGATGAGGTGGTGGAAACGTTGCTTGAACTAGAGTGCGCTAAAGCTTCGATTAAGCTGTAATGACTCCCTTGGTTCGGTTGTTTTGTGGTGTCTTCTTTATGCTATATTGTTGTTGCTGATTTTGTGGTGTTGGAGTATTGAAATTATTGGTCTAATGTTCTTATTGATCTGGTTTGCTTGGCTTGTATCTCTTTTCTCTTATATGAAAATGTCTATTGGAATGTTGTTTGTGTTTTGGGGGATTGTTTGGTAGTGGTTGGCTGATCTCCGTGTGCTTGTGGTATCTCTTTATCATGGATCTAATAGCTACTCCTTTTGCTAGACCTCCTGGCTCTCGTCGTTCTCCTTGCTCTTGAAGGTGTGTTGGTTTTTGGTTGGTTCTCTATTGGTTAGGTCAAAATTCAGGCTTGGCAGGTTCTCTTATTCTCATTGTCTCTTTTTGTCTCGGCCATGGTATTAGTTGTTGGGTCAGACCAGTTGTTCTGGCAAGAAGATTGATTTCATGGAGATTTGAATGGTGCTCATGTTGATTGTTTCTTGGAACGTCAAAGGTACCGAAACTGCAGATAAGAGGAGAGCAATTCGGGATTCGATCATCGAATCTACATGTGATATCATTTTGATCCAGGAGTCTAAGGCGATGGCACCATCGCATTCTTTCCCCCGTTACCTTAGGGGACCTAAAATCGATGATTGGTGTTGCTTGGATGTGGATGATTCAGCAAGTGGATTGTTGATCGGTGAAATTCAAGGAAGTTTATCATAAAGAGAATATTTTCATTCAACCTCTAAGTTTGAATATTTATATCTCCACTATTTATGAACCTTGTGAGAGGGACCAAAGGGAGGTCTTCTTTAAAGAGCCTATTGGGGGCAATTTTAACATAACCAGAGGAACAAAAGATAGAAGAGGCAACCCCCAGTGCCCAAGAGATAGCTTGAGATTTATGGATCTTATAATGGATCTTTGCTTGTTTGATTTGGATTTAAAAGGTAGGTGATTTACTTGAAGTAACAGATGGGAGTATCCCTTATGGCACATTTAGATCACTTTTCTTGTTTCAAATGAGTGGGAGGAGGCATTTTCAACTTCAACGTAGTCGGTCCTATCTAGTAGTGTGTCTAACCATGCCATGCGGATCCTTTGCTGTGCACCGCACTGTGCGGTACACAACGCGCCCCATCCATCGCGTGATGGATGACCGTGCACGATCGCATGCAATGAGCATGAATCTACGTGCGGCCGTCCATCGCGCGATGGACGGTGCACTGTGCACTACACCGTACAGTGCACAGTAAAGAATCAGAGCTCCTTACCATGTGCTTATTGCTTTGGACTGCAAGATCAAGTTTCAAGGCTTTAAAATCTTTAGATTTGAGTTTTGGTGGTTGAAAGAGCCAGATTTCAATGACATCATGAAAACCTCATGGAAAAACATTGATGGCTATAGTAACTCAGCTGAAGCTTGGGTGATGAACCTTGGACATGTTCGGGCAGTTATCAAATCATGAGCCTTTCGTAGAAAGATGGATAATAGAGAACTTAAGGATAAACTATTAAGAGATATTGACATTTTGGATAAGGAGGAAGTGGTGGATCTTACGGGCTCTGAGGTCCAAGCTCACAACCCGCAAAATGCTTATGGAATCTTTAGAAAATCTATTCATAAAAGAAGAAATTTCTTGGAGATAAAGATCGAAAGTGACTTGGCTTAAAGAAGGTGATAGAAACATAGCTTATTTCTACAAGGTGGCATCAGGGAGGAAAAGAAGGAACCAAATTATCTCTTTGGTTGAGGGAGGGGTGCACTATTTGAGCCAAGAAAACATCGCCTCTCTAATCCACTCTTACTTTAAAGAATTATTTGGCAAGAGCCTTGACCCTAAGATTAAAATCATTTGGGAGCTGTTGTTTGATGGGCCTTCTCTAGACTTATCTGAGCTTGATCATGGCTTCACCCTTGAGAAAATCAAAGAAGCAATATTTTCTTTTGATGGTAATAAAGCCCTAATGGATTCACTTTCTCCTTCTTCCAAAAATTTTAGAGTTTGTTGGAGAAAATTTTTTTAATCTTATTACCAGACTTTTATTGTGGCTAGCTTGAGTTGGATCGGCTTAACAATGCCCTCATCTCCTTGATCCCCAAAAAAGAGGGCTCGCTCTCTACCAAAGATCTATGGCCGATTAGTCTTTTAAATAGCCTTTACAAAATTATTACTAAAATTTTCTTAAGGAGACTCAATAAGTATCTCTCTGATCTAATTGATGACTCTCAATCTACTTTTATCAGGGGGAGAAACATCATGGATTGCTTTATTTGTGCTCATGAAATGCTAGCCTATTATAAGAGGATGGGGGCGAAAGGCATACTCTATAAGTTGGATTTTAAGAAGGCATTTGATAAGTTGAATTGGGAGTTTTTAGTTAATGTTCTCAAAGTAAAGGGCTTCTCAAACAAGTGGATTGGCTGGATCCATGCATTGCTTTCGTCGGCATCCATTGCTCTTTTTGTAAATGGCTCACTGGGCCGTTGAATCAAATGTAGATGGGGATTGAAGCTGGGGGATCCTATATCTCCAGCTCCTTTCATTCTTACGATAGACATCTTATCTTGGCTTCTTAAGAGAGCAGGGAGTCTTGGATTGATTGAGGGCATTGGTCCATTGAAAAAATTTAAAGGTATTTTAAGCCTTCAATTTATAGATGACACTTTTTTGTTTTGCTCTGGTAAGCAAAGGAGCATATTGGTGGCTCAAGCCATCTTGTTGGCTTTCAAAAGTGCTTCTGATCTCAAAATTAGCTTTCATAAAAACTCTATTCATTGCATAAATATGAATATTGAAGAGGCTTCTCAATTTGTGGCTTGGATGAATTGCAAAAAAGGTTCATTCCCTTTTACTTATTTAGATCTCCCTCTGCATTATAAGAAGATTCCTAAGTAGTGTTGGTTGTCATTGATTGAAAAAATGAATTCACAGCTTACATCATGAAAAGGGAAAGTGCTCTCTTAGGGAGGGAGATTAACTTTGATTAACCTGGTTCTATCTACCCTCCCTTCTTACTTCATGTCAATTTATAAGTTGTCAAAATGGGTCATTAAAAGAATCAATAAGGTACGAAAAGTCTTTTTGTAGAAAAGATTTGATCATATTAGTGGTTTCAACTGCCTGGTCAATTGGGATAATGTCGACAAGTCCAAGGAGCAAGATGGCTTGGGAGTCAATGATTTAGGCCAAATGAATCATGCATTGCTTGCCAAATGGGCTTGAAAATTCTTCATGGGGGTAATAGATACTGGAGGAATCAAATTCATAGAGCATACTACTCAAGGAAGAGATAAGGAATGAGAGTGAGAAAATCAACTACAGAAATTCTTCCTAATTGGAGGGACATCAGTGTGAGAAAGGAGGCCTTCTGGAATTGTATAGTCTTCAAACTTGAAAATGGACAGACTATTCACTTCTGGATGTATGGATTGATTCTATTCTCCTTTGTTCCCATTTTATGAATTTATATAGCTGTGTGTTGAAGCATAATCTCTCTGTATCATCGTTCTGGAATCAGGGGAGCTTGAATTGGTGTATTCCTGTGAGAGGCCCATTAACAAGATTGGAGATGAGATAGCATCAGGTCCACTATCAATTCTTTTTACAGGTTCCTTAATTATGTGGGGTTAAGGTATCCATATTATAATGCTATCTGGATAACATCAGCTCCGGAGAAGGTGAAGGTCTTTCTATAGTTGGCATCCAAAAGTAGATTGCAAACAAGTGAGTTGTTGAATAGGAAAGGCTGGAATGCCGGAGCTGATTATAAATCCTGCGGAGCTCCTATTGAATGTATCAACCATCTCTTCTTTATATGTGTTTTTGTTAAAAGCCTCTGAAACATCATTAAATTGTAGCTAGGCTTATCAAGGAGACCGACATTCTTTTATTATCTGTGGATAGTGTGGAGGATTAGAAAAAATAAAGAATAGCAAAGAAGGCTTGTCAACAAATATATGCAGTGTATGCTAGGAAGTGTGGAAAGAAAGAAATGGTTGAATCTTTACAAATAAGAATCACACAGTCTACTCGGTATTATAGAAGATTCTTCAATCCTTCTAGTTGTTGGAGAATCTTGGGTTCTTATAAATTTCAAAGTCAACATCAAAACATGTGGAATAGGTTGAAAGTTCTTGACTGCAGTCATACTCTATGTTAACAGACCTTGCTATTTTTTCTGAAAGCTTATGCACTACTTCCTTCATTCCTTTTGGTTATTTGAAAAGCGTGGGATGAGATGGGATTTGTTAAATATTATTTTTTTCTGATTAGATGGAGAGTGCTATTGGATTGTCTGCGTTATTACCATATTACTCCATACATCTCTTCTCATCTTTTGTCTCTTAGATTTGTTGTTTAACAAAATAGGGGGAAGCATTTTGCTTCATCCTAAAATGCTTCCCCTTTTTCCACTCAAAAAAAAAAAATTGATGCTGAACTTCTACCAATGCTCCACAAGTTATAATGAAATGAAAACAAAATACATGGGGAGCCAACTTGGATGTTGACCCCTTGTCTATGGAGAAAAAGCTATAGATAACCCGCAGTTGATCGCCATCTAGTTTATCAGAAATATGAAATCCGACGATCAGCAAGAGTAGGCAGGACCCAATTGGCGCCAACAAACCCATCATATTTGGCACCAATAACTAACTAGTATATCTCAGGTGAACTAAGCGATGATAGTTAGCAGGTGATCAATAGCAACACTCTAATTTATATGATATCTCGTATACATAGTGGGAATAGTTGAAAAGCAAAAGAAAGGTAGATAAATTAAAGTCGTGATACATAATTGCTCCACCTATCTGAGTAGCAAAACAAGGGGCATGAGGAAAATATTAGATATATTGGTAACTGAGTATAACTAAACATGAGGGACACAAAGGTGTAGCTTGATGACCACAACCTTGAATCCAAAACCTCTACTGCTGTTAGGGGCATAGCTATCCGATTATTTGATTTGCTCAGTTCAAGTTTGGGTTTCAAAGTAAGTTGCAATTTTCGTCGAAGAAGTGATGGCTTTTTTCTCAAAAATTATAATTACTTTTTGCTGAGTTGGTTTGCTCACCTAGGATGAGGCACTATTATTGTTAATTCTTAATCAATATAGAAAATTATCTTGACTGGTGAGTTTATTTATTGATATGATGGTTTGGCCTTATCAAGATATATCAGATAAAATGAGAAAAAAAATAAAAAATGAAGAGGCTTCGAGAGATGCAAACAAAGATTTAGTTTAGATGCTTTTTGTAAAGTTTCTGAATTGCTTATCTTTTCATATTAGACTGAACTGTAATTTATTTGATTTAATAAATTAAAAAGCTATGACTAGTGGACTCATTGTAGTTGAAAAGCACAGCTGCTCTAGCTCAGCTTAATTATAAAAAATGTCAGGTTTGAGCAACACCTAGCTTGCTTATGTTTGGCTTGTTTGACATACATAGTTGCAACTATCAAAATCTCATGTTTGGGACTCTCCAATTCCATTGTAGGACAACCATTAAATTTAAACTCAAATATTTAAATACTAATTTATATTTACTAATTAATAGCTGATATTTGACTCATTTTTTTTAAGACACTTGTGAGTAATGAATAATACAATGAAGGATAGCTCTTTTAAGATCATGTTTGGCATTGATATATAAAGGTTTTGGACAAAGCTTTTAATGAAAAGCTATTTGTTATTTCATAATTACATCTTTGAAGTGCTAAGGAACTTTAACATCTATTTTATAATCAAATTGAAAATATACTATTTTTTAAAACCAAAAAACTAAAAATATACTTTAATACCAGAAAATGACCATAAAGAATAATGCATAGTACTTTCAATTATCTAACTATTTGTACTATCAAAATTTATTTTTATAGAGTATTCTTAATCTATAAATTATTTTATTTGATATTTTACTTTAAATAAAAAAATAATAAGTTTTTATATTTATTATGAATATAGCAATATTTTATAATATTATATTTATTGGAAATAGTGTCCCAAAGCCAATCGTCAGCCTGTTGACGGTTGTGCTCCTTTTGTATTAGTACATGAATTATAAATAAATAAAAATTATTTTGATATTTTTTCATCACAAATGTTTCATCTTCTAATGAACTCCTGTGTTGTGGTGAAGTCCTTAGGACTATTTAGACTCGACAAAGGAGAATTTATCGCTTAGTCCTTAAACATGTTCGCGATCAAATGATACGTTGTTACCAAGGACGATAACATTTATCGAGCATAGGTCGTTGTGTGCTATATGGGTTGGTTGTCCTCATAACCAAAGAGTGTGGAGACACTCCTATGGCATACAGGTGAGATGTAATGGTACATCTGCACTGAACGTGACCAACTCCGGAGCTATTTCTGCTGTCAAAATTTGCTCCGATGGGATATGGGTATAAATGTCCCTCCGACTTGAGACCGCCACGGTGACTTGCAAGCAACTCACTCTACTTAGGCACTGGACTACCTGAATTTCTAATTCAATGATGGAAGGCTGCTGGGTGTAGTCAAGTACTTGACTTGTCGGTCATGTGTCAAGATGGGATTGACCACTCCAGTTTAGGAGCTGTGTACAGTCGTATTTCAATTTAGCAAAACCTTGGCCAGGGTAGTCCTAGTGAGGAGTCACATGACTAATTGAGTTGAGCACGATTCGGATGATATCATCAGGGTTGACAGTTTAACCCTGAGTCGTCCTAAACACAGGGGTCAAAAGGGATGAATTATACGGTAACCATATTCACGTAGGTTCTGAATATTGCGATTATGATTATTCGACCTATCCGATCGTTGGGTACCATTGATAGATGGTCACTTTGATTAGTATAGGAATTGGTTCCTGTGCTACCGGCTTAGGTTCGAACCTGCGGGGTCACACACATTAGTGGTTCCTTTCTGATCAGATGGCTGATTATGAGTCTTATGTGTCTGAGACTCTATGATTGAGAATTAGAATTCTCTGATCATGAGTTCCACACATTTTGGGTATCGGAGTCAAAATTTTAAATTTTAAATTTTGAATTTGAAATTTAAACTCTTTGATCAGGGTTTCATATCGATGGTCTCTAATGCCTGATTGCCCATCGGATTTGGACTCAATATTTTTGAGAGGTTTAATTAGTGATTTGATTACTAATTAACTCAATTTGATTGAGTAATTATTTTTGGATCAAGTCCAATTGAATTGGTTTCAGTTTGGATTGACCCGATTAGGTTAAATGTTGACCTAATCGCTAAGGTGGTTTAGTCCCTGATTTGATCAGAGGTTAGGTTTAGTTAATTCCTGATTTGATTAGGATTTTATTGAGCCTAATTAAGCCTAATTAAGTTGGATTTAATTTATTCTAATTGTGCTTAACCTATTTAGATTAGGTTGGTTCAATTAGGTTCAAACCACCTTGACTTTTCTCCCTGCGCCACCTCACTTCTTCTGTGCATATTTAAATTCACAAGAAGCAACTTCTCATGAATTTTCTCCACGCAGAAGCCATCCCACGCCCACCCTTGTGCGCCAAATATCTGGATAAAAATAAGTTGGTTGGCCATTCAAATTCAAAAGAAAGTTTGAATTTGAATGAGCAACCAACTAATCCATGCGCCATGGTCTTATCTTGTGCGCCCCATATTTTACACGAGAAAATGTTTCTCGTGTAAACTCTCCATGCACAAATCAACTCACGCCCCTTCTCTTCTCATGCACAAGTGGATAGGGATGAGTTGGTTTTGCATTTGAATTCAAATTTGATTTGAATTCAAATGTGCAACAACTTATCTTTATCCTCTCACGCGGATAAGACACGTTCGATGTTGTTTTAAAAAGAGGAGAAAGGTGGAACGTGCGTAAAAATTTTAGGAGAGAAACTTTGGGGTGTGAGGAAAGTTTGTGCGTAAGGTGAAGGTCCAAAACCTTTCGAGAGAAAAAGAAAGAAAAGAAAGAAAATTGAGCGCAGGGTTTCTAGTGTGTACCCTAGGGTTTCTACCTAGGGTTTGGGAAGTGAGATTGGTGTGCCACGAGTGTCGTGAGTCCATCAAATTTTAGGGAGAGATCCATCAGCCTCTCAAGCAACCGTGCAAATGATCCAGAGCATCCAAAGAGTCGGCACACATTGATCGAAGGAGTTCGATCAACATCTGCCATCAAAAGGGTGAAATCACAAACTAGCATTCGTGAGGAGCTGATCAAATGAGAGCTTCGTGTGGATGATCCACAGAGGTCAGACATTTATGTGGCTGTGACATGATGATCAGAGCCCCCCGATGATGATCAGATTACGGTGATCGACTACCCGTAAAAGGTAATGTGTTCTGAACACAGTACTGTAAAAGGTTTACTGATTCAAATTTGAATTTCAAATTTAAATGCTTGCTGTTGTATCATATTTAGATCCTAGTGTAGGGTTAATTAGTATTAATTAATAAGATTAATTAATAATTTCATTGTAAAATAATAATTTTGAAAAAGATTTAAAATTACCATTTTGCCCCTGCACTAAATTTTCATTACAAATGGTATCAGAGCATGGTTCTAGAATATGGTATACATATGCATGCGTAGATTAAGGTGTAATCTATAAGTTTAAATTTAAAATTCAAAATTCAAAATTCGAAATTCAAAAAGATTTGAAATTTGAAATTTGAAATTTGTTAGAAGTTTCAAATTTGAAATTCAAAATTTGAAATTTAAAATTTGGTTGAAATCTCAAATTTGAAATTTGAAATTTGAAATTCAAAATTTAAAATTTGAAATTTAAAATTTAAAATTTGAAATTTAAAATTTGGTTGAAATCTCAAATTTGAAATTTGAAATTCGAAATTTAAAATTCAAAATTCAAAATTTAAAATTCAAAGATTGAAAATTCGAAATTTGAAATTTGATTGAAATCTCAAATTTGAAATTTAAAATTTAAAATTTGAAATTCAAAATTTAAATTTTGAAATTGGTATATTTAGATATACTTGATCCAAGTAGCAAGTAATCTAATTGGGTTGGTTGCCATGGCCGTCCGGTCATAGGAGAAAAGTAGGGTTTAAAGGCCTTCTCTTCCCATTCGATGGGGTCTCCTATGGCGGTAGGGGTGCCGATGCAATTATATCCCATGCCGATGAAGCAGCGAAAGGACTTAATTAAGAAATTTATCATGAATGTGTTAGATTAGATCTAAAAGAAAATTTATGATTTATTTTGAGTTATTTTCTGTTATGAAATGAGCAATAGAATTGCTGTTTATGAAATGTGCTGACCCGTTTGTGAAATGAGTTAACACATTTGGTAAACAGAAAATAAAATCTTTCAAATTTGAAAATTATTTTCAAAATGTCAAATCCTGACCCATCAGCCCAAGTACTTAATTAAAAGAATTAAGTGTTGTCTAGTAGGTCTAGAATTGTGAATTAAGACCTAAGACAATTGCATAAATTTGTGGGTCAATGGGTTAGATGATTTAGGTCCATAATTGGGTTAGACCTAAGGTTAGTTTAAAAAATGGACTAAATGGAGTAATTGATCAAATCTAATCAAAAGTTGAATTAGATTAGGTCAAGGATACTCTAGACTCAACTTCAATAGTTGTAGTTGAATGGGTCCATATCTTTAACTAGACCAAGATGGACTTAATTCATGGCTACGCGGTGGAGCCCTATTTACTAAGTTGATCAAAATTAAAACTAATGAACCGGTTGGTGTCTAAGGTAAGTTCGACAGTTTTGACCAGTGGTTCTTAAGCGGGAGCTACTCGCATTGATTCGATCATTGACGAGTTAATTGCAAATCCCGACCACTGATCTCACTTACCTGGCCAATCTGGTAAGTTAGATTTTGATTAGATCACTTGGTGATTAGAGCTCACCCATGTCATTAGGTAAATCAGTGTGACTGATTTAGGTGCTCCTAATGCCAGCTTTAATTAAATCTTTTTTTAATCTGACTTGGTGAAGTCAGTGGGAGGATTGAAATTGGCTGGATGATTTCTTCTCTACTATTCTTTAATAAAATCTTCAAAATTATTAGGTCCCTAAAATGATTAAGTTATAATGATAACTAAGTCATAGCCTCCCATTAAGTGAGTGATAATGAGTCCATTAGTTCAATGATCATTGGAGGCCCAAAGGCCTGGTGCTCATTGGCTAATAGAATTATTATTCATAATATGATAATTTGATTGAGTCTTTCTGATGGTGGTTAGGTTGGCCGGCCAAAGTCGGGCCTGATCATTTATTGGTCCGATTCACTAAATTAAGTCATGTTAATGGTTGGACCTAACCAGATCTTTTCAGTGGAGGCCAAAGCCTACTGATTAGGTTCTGGGGCAAAATCAATTACTAGAAGTTGTTTAGAGAAACAACTGGTTAAGAACCTACCCATAGATGCACATGGGTTGACCAACTAAAGTTGGGCTCGTGTGTAGTCTGTGTGGATTCTAGTATCTATTAAGGAATTAAAGTAATTCCTCGAATTGGAGGATGAGGCTACCAGTTCGTAAAAATATTGGGAAAAACTTTAGACTAAAATTCAAGTCTTTAGTATTAATTTATGTACTAATAGAGGTCTCGTTTTTCTTTAAGCAGCTATGGCCACTACCCTGTCACTCCGGTCATTATTAGATAATGACAAGCTCATGGGACCCAATTTCGATAGCTAGTATCAAAAATTGAAAATCATCCTTGAGCATGAGCGGATCCTTTATGTAGTAACGGATCCAGCACCTGAGGAGCCAGCTTCGAACGCTAGTAAGGCGATCCGAGACACTTACTTGAAGTGGCTCAATGACCGCACCACCGTTCGATGTATTATGCTGGCAGCAATGAATGACGAGTTCAGCCGAAGGTTTGAGAACGCCCAGCCACAGGAGATGCTTCAAATGTTGAATGACTCCTTTGGCACGCCTGACGATGTTGAAAGGCACAAAACTAGTTGTGCCATTTTCAATGCTCGAATGAGGGATGGGGCCTCAGTCACTGATCATGTACTGTACATGATCGAGATGATTGAGCACCTAAGCAAATTGGGCTTTCCTCTGCACGAGCAGCTCGGTAAGGATGCGATCCTTAATTCCTTGCCCAAGTCCTTCCTCCCATTCCTTACTCATTTTTGAATGACAAAGCCTGCAGTAAACTACCACGGATTATTGGGGTTGCTGCAGAACTTTGAGAAGGATCACCAACTCCATAAGGAGTCGGTGAATGTAGTGGGAGGGTCTTCTTCTCGTCGTCAACCCTTTGGGAAGGGGAAGAAGAATAAGAAGAAGAAAAATAAGAAGGTGCAATCTCATGCTGGGACAGTAGCACGGGGTCAGACCAAGAAGCGCAAGCACGATCAGAGCCAGGCGGAGTGCTTCTTTTGCAAGAAGCACGGGCATTGGAAGAGGAACTGTCCTCAATACATTGCCTCCCTGGACCCGAACAGGCCAAAGAAGAAGCAAGGGTCTGCAGGTCAGTAGGAGATTTGATGAAGGCGAGAGGTTCCTGAATGTTGGAGATGGAAGCAAAGTTCCAGTTCTAGCTTTAGGAATCATGAGTCTTGTAATCAATTCTCGTAATGTAATTCTGAGTGAATGTCACTATTATCCAAGTTTTTTATTAAATATTATTTCTGTAGGCCTTTTGACCATGTACGGTTATGATTTTTTAATAAAAAGAAATATTTGCAATATCATTTTGAATGGTGTTACAATATTTGTTGGACAATTAAATAATAGAATTTACTTACTATCACAGCCTGTTAATGTGGTTCAAAAATTTGGTAAACGCTCTAGAATAGATAATGTGTCAGAAGTCTACCTTTGGCACTGTAGGCTAGGTCATATCAATAAGAACAGGATAAACAGGTTGGCTCAAGAAGAAATTCTTGAAGTTAGTGATTGTGAATCACTTCCAACCTGTGAGTCCTGTCTTCTTGGAAAGATGACCAAGTCACCTTTTACTGGAAAAGGTGAGCGAGCCAGTGAACTCTTAGGTCTGGTACATTCTGATGTATATGGACCCATGAGCTCAAGTGCAAGAGGTGGATTTTTCTACTTCATAACCTTCACAGACGACCTATCTAGGTATTGGTAAGCATAAGTCGGAATCATTTGAAATGTTCAAACTATTCCGAAATGAGGTAGAAAAATAAACTGGGAAGTGTATTAAAATTCTTCGATCTGATCGAGGAGGTGAATACCTTTCCAATGAGTTTCTGACGTATCTAGGAGAGAATGGGATTCTCTCTCAGTGGACTCCTCCTGGAACACCACAGCATAATGGTGTGTCTGAAAGGAGGAATCGGACCCTGTTAGACATGGTTCGATCCATGATGGGGTTTGCTGGTCTGCCGATCTCCCTCTGGGGATATGCACTCGAATCGGCTTGTTACCTTCTGAATAGAGTTTCGAGTAAGTCTGTAGCCAAAACGCCATATGAGATATGGATAGGACGTAAGCCAGTACTCTCCCACCTTAGGGTTTGGGGGTGTCCGACTTATGTTAAACGTTTAATTACAGACAAGCTTGGACCTAGGTCTGACAAGTGTAATTTTATAGGGTACCCAAAAGAGACCAAAGGGTATTATTTCTACCTTGCTGATGAGCAAAAGGTGTTTGTCAGTCTTAAGGCAATCTTTTTAGAAAAAGAGTTCCTTAGTGAAGGAACTGTTGCCTCTAAAGTCGAACTTGACGAAGTTCGACAGGTAAAAAAATCGACACATGTTACTGAACCTGAATCGGATTTGATTAGATCAGATCCGGAGCCCATTGATTATGCACCCTTAAGGCGGTCTGGTAGAGTACCACATCAACCGGATAGATACTATGATTTCTTGGTCCGGAATGGTGATCTGTCGAACTTGATGAAAACGATGAGGATCCGATCACCTACATGGATGCAATGCAGAGACCTGACTCTGAGAAATGGCTAGAGGCCATGAAATCCGAAATGGAGTCCATGAAGGTCAACGATGTGTGGACATTGGTTGACCCACCCGAAGGAGTAAAACCCATAGGGTGTAAGTGGGTCTTCAAAAGGAAGAGGGGCGCAGACGGAAAGGTGGAGACCTATAAAGCCCATCTGGTTGCCAAGGGATATCGTCAACGTTATGGTATAGACTATGACGAGACGTTTTCTCCTGTGGCAATGCTCAAATCTATTCGGATTATGCTTGCGATAGCTGTCCATCTGGACTATGAAATCTGGCAGATGGATGTGAAGACAGCTTTCCTAAATGGAGAGCTGGACGAAGAGGTGTATATGATACAACCTGAAGGGTTCACATCCACAGATGAGTCTAAGGTGTGCAAGCTACAGAGGTCCATTTATGGACTTAAGCAGGCATCTCGGAGTTGGAACATACGTTTTGATAGGACGATCAAAACGTATGGCTTCGTTAAGAACGGAGAAGAGCCCTGCATTTATAAGTGGGCTAATGGTCCAGTAGTAGTATTTCTTGTATTGTATGTGGATGACATTCTCTTAATCGAGAATGATGTCCCTGCATTACAGGGAATAAAGATTTGGCTATCGTCACAGTTCTCCATGAAGGATCTGGGAGAAGCTTCCTACATCCTAGGGATGAGGATCTATAGGGATAGATCCAAAAAGTTGCTTGGCTTATCCCAGTCCACGTACATTGATACTATGCTGAAAAGGTTTAGCATGAAAAATTCCAAGAAAGGCTATCTACCGATAAGCCATGGAATTTTTCTCTCGAAGAGGGATTGTCCGACAACACCTCAAGAGAGAGAGCGTATGGATAGAATTTCATATGCTTCGGCAGTGGGATCTATCATGTACGCCATGACATGTACACGATCAGATGTGACATACTCACTAGGAGTAGTGAGTAGATACCAATCTGATCCAGGAGAGAATCACTGGAAGGTTGTTAAAACCATCCTGAAGTATTTAAGAAATACTAAGGACCAGTGACTTATATATGGTGAATCGGACTTGAGACTTATAGGGTTTACAGACTCTAGTTTTCAGTCTGATCGCGATGATAGCAAGAGTGTCTCAGGATTTATTTTTACCCTTAATGGTGGGGTTGTCTGCTGGAAGAGTTCCAAGCAGCACACTGTGGCTGATTCAGTATGCGAGGCGGAGTATATTGCTGCATCAGATGCTGCCAAAGAAGCGGTGCGGCTGAGGAAATTCATCACCGAGCTCGGAGTAGCACCCTCCCTTGTTGGTCCAGTTCTGCTCTACTGCGACAGCTTTGGAGCCATTGCTCAAGCGAAGGAACCAAAGGCACACCAGCGGACGAAGCATATTCTGCGCCGCTACCATCTCATCCGGGAGATCGTGGATCGAGGTGACGTCGACCTTCAGAAGATCGACGGAAAGGAGAACCTGGCTGACCCATTCACTAAAGCCATTGCGGTGAAAGAGTTCAACGACTACAAGTCGAAGATAGGTATTAGATACTGCACCGATAGGCTTTAGGCCAAGTGGGAGATTGTTGGGAATAGTGTCCCAAAGCCAATCGTCAGCCTGTTGACGGTTATGCTCCTTTTTGTATTAGTACATGAATTATAAATAAATAAAAATTATTTTGGTATTTTTTCATCACAAATGTTTCATCTTCTAATGAACTCCTGTGTTGTGATGAAGTCCTTAGGACTATTTAGACTCGATAAAGGAGGATTTGTCGCTTAGTCCTTAAACATGTTCGCGACCAAATGATACGTTGTTACCAAGGACGACAACGTTTATCGAGCATAGGTCGTTGTGTGCCATATGGGTTGGTTGTCCTCATAACCAAAGAGTGTGGAGATACTGGTATGGCATACAGGTGAGATGTAATGGTACATCTGCACTGAACGTGACCAACTCCGGAGCTATTTCTGCTGTCAAGATTTGCTCCGATGGAATATGGGTATAAATATCCCTCCGACCTGAGACCGCCACGGTGACTTGCAAGCAACTCACTGCACTTAGGTACTGGACTACCTGAATTTCTAATTCAGTGACGGAAGGTTGCTGGGTGTAGTCAAGTACTTGACTTGTCGGTGCGTGTGTCAAGATGGGATTGACCACTCCAGTTTAGGAGCTGTGTACAGTCGTGTTTCAATTTAGCAAAACCTTGGCCAGGGTAGTCCCAGTGAGGAGTCACAGGACTAATTGAGTTGAGCACGATTCGGATGATATCATCAGGGTTGACAGTTTAATCCTGAGTCGTCCTAAACACAAGGGTCAAAAGGAATGAATTATACGGTAACCATATTCACGTAGGTTCTGAATGTTGCGATTGTAATTATTCGACCTATCCGGTCGTCGGGTATCATTGCTAGATGGTCACTTCGATTAGTACAGAAATTGGTTCCTGTGCTACCGGTTTAGGTTCGAACCTGCGAGGTCACACACATTAGAGGTTCCTTTCTGATCTGATGGCTGATTATGAGTCTTATCTATCTGAGACTCTATGATTGAGAATTAGGATTCTCTAATCATGAGTTCCACACATTTTGGGTATCGGGGTCAAAATTTTGAATTTCAAATTTTGAATTTGAAATTTGAACTCTTTGATCAGGGTTTCATATCGATGGTCTCTGATGCCTGATTGCCCATCGGATTTGGACTCAATATTTATGAGAGGTTTAATTAGTGATTTAATCACTAATTAACTCAATTTGATTGAGTAATTATTTTTGGATCAAGTCCAAATTGAATTGGATTCAGTTTGGATTGACCCGATTAGGTTAAATGTTGACCTAATCGCTAAGGTGGTTTAGTCCCTGATTTGATCAGGGGTTAGGTTTAGTTAATTCCTGATTTGATTAGGATTTTATTGAGCCTAATTAAACCTAATTATGTTGGGTTTAATCTGGTCTAATTATGCTTAACCTATTTTAAACTAGGTTGGCTCAATTTGAATCAAACCATCTTGTTTTAAATTCCCTGCGACACCCAACTTCCTTACACCCATTTGAATTCACGAGAAGAAACTTCTCGTGAAATTTTTCTCACGCAAAACCCTTCCCCAAACCCTCATTTGTGCACCATATGGATGGATAAAATAATTAGTTAGCCATTCAAATTCAAAGCATGTTTGAATTTGAATGGATAACTTATCACTTGCCCTTTCATCCTTATCCATTTTGTGCGCCACATTACTTACACGAGAAAAGGTTTCTCATGAAATATTTTCTACGTACAAAAAGCCACGCCCCTTCTCTTCTCACGCCCAAAAGGATAGGGATAAGTTGATTTTCATTTGAATTCAAATTTGATTTGAATTCAAATGTTTAACCTCTTGTCTTTATCCTCTCACGCGGATAAGACACGTTCGACGTTGTTTTATAAAGAGGAGAAAGGTGGGACGTGCGTAGAAAATTTTAGGAGAGAAACTTTGGGGCGTGAGGAAGGCTTCTGCGCAAGGTGAAGGTCCAAAACCTTCCGAGAGAAAAAGAAAGAAAAGAGAGAAAATTGGGCGTAGGGTTTTTGATGTGTACCCTAGGGTTTCTACCTAGGGTTCGGGAAGTGAGATTGGTGTGCCACGAGTGTCGTGAGTCCACCAAATTTTAGGGAGAGATCCATCAGCCTCTTAAGCAACTGTGCAGACGATCCGGAGCATCCGAGAAGTCGGCATACATCGATCGAAGGAGTTCGATCAACATCTGCCATCAAAAGGGTGAAATCACGAACTAGCATTCGTGAGGAGCTGATCAGATGGAAACTTCGTGTGGATGATCCGCAGAGGCCAGACATTTGTGTGGCTGTGATGTGATGATCAGAGTCCCCCAACGGTGATCAGATTGCGGTGATCGACTACCCGCAAAAGGTGATGTGTTTTGAACACAGTACTGTAAAACGTTTACTGATTCAAATTTGAATTTTAAATTTAAATGCATGCTGTTGTATCATATTTAGATCCTAGTATAGGGTTAATTAGTATTAATTAATGAGATTAATTAATAATTCCACTGTAAAATAGTAATTTTGAAAAAGTTTTAAAATTACCATTTTGCCCCTGTACTAAATTTTTGCTTCATGATCACCATAATATCACCTTCCAAAAAAGGATGTAAGATGTAATTGGATTAGAATTCTAAACTATAGCTAGGAATAAAACTAAATGTCGACCTAACAGTCATTTTTTCTAACAACCATTTGCAAACTAAGATGGCCATAACTCACCTTATATTCAATTATTGGCATAATATCAACCAAGCCATTGTAATGACCTATTTAGTCTAACCTCTTGCATTAACTTGCAATACTTTTTTTATCACCCTGGCCCGTAACTCCCAAGGACTATCTAAGGCGATCTTCCGCCTTGTTCATTTTGTAGGCCAAAAATAAAAAATCAGGCTTTTCGAGAATTTTGATATTCCTATATGGTTAGCATTGATAAGTTGATTTACCCACCACAAGTGTAGGATTGGCAAGTTTCATCATATTATATGCAAGAGTGTGCTGCGATGCATGATATTTTTTCTTGACAATAGAAATATACCATTCGACCTACTTTGCCATTACATCCGAAGATGTCTTGTGTTGTTCTATGAGTGACCTTAATACAATAGTCACTTGATAGGTGAATGCTGCTAATAGTTCAGCCAGTTCTTATCCATGTAGAACTTGAGTCACATGATCATATCCTACAAGAGATCAACTAATAAATGGCTCATTTCCACCTATGAAAAATGGTTGTAAAAGCCAGACTCTCTAGAATTAGAGTTGATTGGTTGTCAAAGACTTGAAGGAACTAATCCAAATAACC
The DNA here is from genome assembly GCF_000442705.2 of Elaeis guineensis. Taxonomy (NCBI): domain Eukaryota; kingdom Viridiplantae; phylum Streptophyta; class Magnoliopsida; order Arecales; family Arecaceae; genus Elaeis; species Elaeis guineensis. The sequence goes on along the minus strand of NC_026004.2, from coordinate 25,133,331 downwards.
CCGCTCAAGAACTCTAAGACTTCTTGGCATGGTGTGATGGATTTCTTAGTAGTCATAAAATTGAGCATTAATTATTTTTCATAGCAAGGCATGATGATAGCTACTCCAATAGCACCATCGAACATGCCAAAAAAGAACATATAGGCTGAAAAATGTTCCAAATAGTGCAAGCATTTTCTAACAAGTTCAAGTGCAAGTGCACAAGTATGCCACCAATATTAATAGCTAGAAAGAAGATAAAGTGAAATAGTTGGGAGCGTAGATCCTAATGCCTCGATCTTCAAGAACCTTCACTAGTATAATATTCCCTTTTGGAAGAGAATAGGATATACTTAGGTTTACAATTTTACACTACAACTATAAATAAACTAGAGTTGAATTAAGTAATTCAAAAAAATAAATAAATTCAAAATAAATTAAAGATGAAAATAATGATGAGTTGTTTGATTGGACAAAGATTCTTTTCTTGATATTATAATTTGATATTTATAAGTAACTCCTATTCACTACTGGGATATGTATCATTAATATAACTTTTGACACTTATGCTTACTAGTTTGTACTATATGAGCCATTATTGTTATGCATGGTGGTTATCTTCTCTTGTTAGAATTCAAATTTGAATATTTTGTATAGACTTTTATCCAAAAAAATAGTGTGTTTGGAATTCCAAATTTTTTTTAATTTTCAAAGTTTTTAGTTTTTAATTTTTGAAAATTGAAAATTGATTTTGAGAAATAAAAAATTGAAAAGTGAAAAGTTGTCAGGGCTGTCACATTTAAGAATCAATTGAGAACTGAAAAATTCTTTTGGATTGTCATATTTAAATCAGTTTTCAATTTTTATTTTTTGTTATGATATATTTACTTGCAAGTAACATTAATTACTTATCGTGTCAATTATCTTAGTTCTTAATTATATTCATAAATAATTTTTCAAAAAATAATTATATTATTGAATTTATTATGCTAATTATTATCATAAAAAATTATAATTATAATTTTTTGAAATATTAAATATATATGTTAAATATTAAACACAGCACAAACCTTATCCTCCATAGAGTTCCAATAATAAGTGTATAATACCACATGACAATATAAGAATTGTTTAATATCCATTAACGCATCAATAAATACCAACACATAAACTCCTAAAACTTGTTACATCAAATATGATTATGACACATCAACAAGAAGGATTAATCCACAATCGATTAGCAATTCAATCCCTTAATTGAGCCATCAATTTTGACTATGAAATATCAACTTCGATAGGTTGAGATGAGGATGATGAAGCTATACCCCCACTATGGTAAGATCCATTAGGAAAGCCATTTATGAACTCATTGAACAACTCATCTTCTCGGTCATTAAAATGGATGAAGTTATATACAGCACAACTTGCTATTGGAATTAGCCTTTGATGTGTAAGTTTGAAATATAGAATTTTATTTAAAATAGGAAACGTTGCTTTCAATACCTTAAAGCAACGCTCAGTTATGTTCCTTATCTATGAATGCCTATAATTAAATAATTTCTCTATCCGAGTACATGGAACCCTTGCACAAAATTCTTGTATATAATACCTTTCCCCATGATATAGTGCGAGAAATCCAGGCATATTAGGATATCCTGCATTAACGAAATAATAGTGATCTATAATCTCAGTATGAAAGACTATAAGCAACACACACTTTAATGAACACCAACTTAGAGCAATATAATAAACCAGAACATTCATACCTTGAGATGGCAATGAAAATTTTGAAGCATCTCATGTGATTGCATCAAAAAAAAATTGTAGAATCATTTGTTGTTCCCTCCCACCTAGTGTACACAAATGTGAACAACATGTTAAAAAAGCAGTCTGCCATTACGTTTTGAGTTGCATGCACTTTACGACCTCGCTAGCTATTTTGCTTAGGAGCTGGAACCTTACACTTGATGGGACTGTCATCTATGGCACCTATACACTTCTACAAAATTTGGCATAAGAGCAATGTAGGACAATTAAAATGAGTATATCATAACAAAATATGTAATTTATCATACGAGCCAGGCCAAAACAATTAAAATAAGTATATTGTAAGAAAAAGATCATTTGTCATGTGAGTCATACCTTAAAGTATGGATACCGATTTGGATTGTTTCGAATCTCGGGTGGGACTTCTCCATTATAATGAGGATGTATGATAAGTGTCCCCAACGTACACACAGCTTTTAATACCTTTTTGAACCATTCATGTACGATTTGAGGCAAGTGTTGAAATCTTTTGACAACCATATGAAAATGATGACTCCGCGCAATAACTAGTAAGAATATATCAACAACTTTTTCTACAGTCAACATATCTCTATCTCTCAAAACGTTAACCGACAATTATCGTAATTGATCACACAATGCTCTGAACACATGTGGCATCATTCAAAAACTTTTAAAGCATCTTTTTGAATGCCCGTTCATAAGCTCAAGTATGTATTCTCGATCTTGCAAGATAGATGTCCTGCAAGGTTGGTGAGACATCCTATCTTGATAATTTTTCTTTAAAGTAAGCACTCTAATGTCCTCTAGATCTTCATCAATTTCATCAACTCCATCACTATCTCCATCCACAAGATACTCATGATCTATCAATATCATCCATCCTATACAATCATCATACAAGAGATGTTAACAATAAATAACCCCAAACCACACAGCATGACATGTAATATGAAGAATAATTAATCATAAATCATAGATAATGTCATACAATATCAATGAATCCTTTTATTAAACATAAAGCATAGATAATGCCATGGGATAGTGTTATCCAACACAAACAACCACAAATTCATAAATCATAATATTAAACAACAATTAAAGTAAAAACATAAGGCTAGCCCTATCATAATGTCATTCAACATGAATAGCTAAAACACAAACCATAGACAAATATAAATCCACGACTGTCCTAAACACAACTCATGGATCAAAAAAAGTATCAGATAGCTTAGTGATGAATCTCTTCTTCTTCTCAGTATATATCCAGCCTAATGAATATCTCCCTCCACATAGGATCCCTGAGGGATGGAAGAGTCTTCAAGTAATCATCTTGCTCAATCCCCTGGAATCCAGTGCATCCATGCATGCACCAATGGAATAAGGATCACTAATAGATGAAGTCTGATTGGTGCATCTCTTTTCCTTCTCAAACCTAATCTTTGACTCCTCAAGCCTAGCCATATTCAACTCACTTCTGACACTTAGTGACACCGACCAATCTTGAAGAGATTTATCAAATTGTGATATCTTTTTTTTCTTCTTGTTGCTTTTTCCAGTGACCTCTGCTTTTCTAGGGCTTTTTCTCTTCATACCTGGAGACTCGTCAGAGTTTTCAAGATCAACAGCTTGTTTCCCACTACCCTAAATAGTGTTTTCCACTAACTTTCACATGCACACCTCCCTCCGTGAACTCTTCCTCTAATTCCATTTCTTCATCAAAATTAGGTGGTAACTCTATGGATGCATGGCGGAGTTGTCCAGTGGCAGTGGACTTGTTGAATATCTTGCCCAATAGTTCGTAACGCTCACATCCTTTCTTCCTAAATTGTTTGAACTCATGGTTTCTCTGCATGTTAATATCATTTATGATATCATCAATCATCAAACTACCTAACCAAGTAAGAGACACAAATACAATCAAACTAAAAACAAGAGTAATTACCTTAATAAACTCCTGTCATATTTCTTCATTTGCATTCACTTTGTTAGTGGATATGTCCCAAGTGGCACCAGTTTTAGCAAATGGCAAGTAGCAGTGAGAATTGTAAATGCTTTTTCTTCAATCGTTGATATTTCCCCTTCAATGATTGAACACCATATGAGGTGCCTGTTTTCTCCTTAAGTTCTTTATCTAACTCATTCCAATCACTGGGAGAAAACTTGCTAGGATCCAATTGTTTATTTTTTACCCAATCATAGAATCATATAATAGTGTAATAAAAGCATATTCATTGTCAATAGGCCATTCTTGTGGCGTGGTATGCCTTGATTTCCCACCCATCTATTAAAAAACAAAATCAATTTTACACCCATAAGCCTATACAAATATTTCAAAATAAGTATTGAAAACACAATTAAATAAGCAAGTAATTGGCTACTCGTATAAGATTTGCTTAAGGTTTGGAAACTTAGACAAGTCTTACGAAATTATTTTATAGCAAAGAAGTTACACTCATAATATGCATTTGCCTATCCTATTCTACACACAGTTTTTTATGAATCTAAATGGCAAGATAAATAAATATGGATTCCATAAACATAGACACCAGTATTACAAAACTAATATTATAGATCTATTTTTCCTACATTCAAAGGTAGAAGTTCCATCAAACTGTAGTTTATGAATAATGAAAGAAGGACCATACCAATAAACACCATACCTCAAATATAATACTAGCATTAGTTCTTTCCTCTTGTTTATGTACATCACAAATATCAGCATTTCCAAAGAACCCAAGCAGTAAGGTGCATTAACTATCAATAATCATGACTGAATTAATAACTAAGAACCCACAATTTTATTCAACAATTATGAACTTTCAACCTAAACATATAATTAATAATTTTATTTTTTTTACAAGGATATAATTAATAACTTAACTAGTTAACATACTAGGCACCACTTTTTAGAAGTTACCCACATGAGGACACCTAGCTCACTTACGTGACCATGCTTATGGCTTTAAGCCATGCATTTCGTTCTAGTCTTCCACCTTCACTATCCAAGAGGTTGGACAAACCAGAAATACACACACCCACTCGCAACAGAGCAAACTCACGGCACCCACCCACACACACACACAAAATTGTAGCCAAGCAAACACATATACACCTACACCCACAGAGGCACAGAGATGTTTGTGACAAAGACGAAGTAACAGTGAGACTGAGAGAGATGAAGTAACAATGAGAGAGAGAGACACACACACAGCTCAATGCATAAAAGAGTGGATTTGCCGTGAGGAAGCTTTGAGAGCTTAAAATGGGAGAGGGAGAGAGAGTGTGAAGGGAGGCCGCCAATCTGCTTTGAGAGCTCAAAAAAGGGGAGAGGGAGAGCCAGAGAGGGGAGGCAGGTTCTCAGGGGGTGTTTTTCTCTCTTCTCAAAACAACGTCGTTTCGTTTTTTAAAAGGGGTTTGCATATAATTGAAACGACACCGTTTTAAGCATTTAAGGAAAGTCAACTTAAGCAGTTGACTATCGGCGCCACAAAATGCGTTTTCGAGCGTGTTTTCATGTTTTTATTTTGTGCACTAAAAAACTGAAAACAAATTTATGTCGTTTTGGATTTTCTTAGAAAACTCAGGTACTTTTTACTGAAAATTAAATACAAAATTGAGCCCAAACAGATTATGTTCACCTAGTTTTCTATTTTTACTGAAAAATAAAAACTGCTCAAGTAAAACAGGGGCCTCAATATTCTCAACCCCTCAAATCCTAGTAAACAGTTATCAAGACAAATTACTAAACTAGTAAAACGAGTATCTTCTTCGACTCAAAATGTTGAAGCCAGTAAATGTTGTTAATTTTTAATATTCATTTTCTTTTCTTTAACAATCAGATGCTAATAAGTGCAAGATTATAAAGTTCGATCACAGAAGTTTATTTGGATGGGAAATTCTATTTTCTTCTCCAAAAAAAATTCTGCTTGTCGCGACGACAAACAGACGCCCAAATGGGCTCATGAACAAACACTTTCATTTTTCTTATACATAACCTAAACTTTAAAAAATGAACCCAAAAAGCCGCAACTCACTCAATTTTTTTTGAAAAAAAATAGTAGAATCAACTCAGTTCACTCGCTCCAGTATTCCTCGTCCTTTGTCTTCTCCTCCCCGTCGTCATCTTCCCCGATGTCCACCTCCGCGCTCCTCCACCGCCGCACGTCCTCCACCGCCGCCTGCCGGAAAATCCCCACATCCACCGCCCCCGCGACCATATGATACCCTCTCATCTTCAGATTCTCCGGTCGATCGTGCGGCATCGCAAACCCCCCCAAGTACGCCCCCCTCTCGCCGGCGCCGTCCGCCGCCCCCAGCTTCTTTCTCATCTCCAGCACCTTCCTCTCCACCTCCTTTATCGCGTCCCTCACCTTCCGGTTCCTCGGATCCCACAGATACCCCATGCTCGCGCTCAGATCCAGCGGCTCCATCTGCACCACGTCCACCCCCTCGACGCCAGCGATCAGCTCGATCTCCGCCAGGCCTGCCGCCGTCTCCACCTGGCACATCACCAGCAGCTCCTCCTCCACCCGCGCCAGGTAGCCGTCGTCGATGCCGTAGGCGGAGGCGCGCACTACCGTGTGGGCGGATCCACGGACGCCGCGCGGAGGGAAACGGCAGAAGGAGACGGCGAGCTCGGCGGCGGCAGGGGACTCGATCATGGGGAACATGAGGCCCTGGGGGCCGAGGTCGAGGGCCTTCTTGGCCCAGGCGGCGGAGAGCTCCGGAAGGCGGAGGATGGCTGGGGTGCGGGCGGCGGCGAGGGCGCGGAGGCAGGGGAGGGCCTCGGCGATGCCGCCCGGGCCGTGTTCCATGTCGACAACGACGTAGTCGTAGCCGGCAAGGCCAGCGATCTCGGCGAGAGTCGGGGAGGAGCTCAAAAGGAAAAGGCCGTAGAGGGTCTCGCCGGCGGCGAGGCGGGACTTGAGGGTCCGCGGTTCGGGGGAGAAGGGGTTGGGATCGGGATCCAAGGAGGCGCCGCCGGCTCTGATTCGAGGAAAGGAGGCTCTTTTCTTGGAAGACTGGGAGGTGATCGAGATGGAGATAGGGGCGACGGTTTGATTGGATTTGGGGAGGAGGATAGATGGGTTTCGGGGATTTAGGGTTTTGGGGGAGAAGAGAAGAGAGTTTCTTTGGTTGGCGGCGGCGGCGATGGTGGTGGAGGGGGAGGAGGAGGCGGCCGCCATGGGTGGGGAGTCGAGGGCGCGAGGGAGACTGGGTCTCTGGCTATCAGCGTGAGAAGGACGGCAAGGGCGTGACTAAAAGACGGCGGAGTCGAGGCGGCCCATTGGTCCTAGGCTGCACGAGCCTGTAATCTACTGGTTGCCATAAGTGGCCCAATGAACAGGATCATACATAGTTGTATCAAAACAAGGATTCACCTTCCTTCGCGCTCATCGACTATTAGATCATTGCTTGCTTTGAGATTTATGCAAATGGATGGATGATAGAGTTCAAATTGCTTTGAGATCTGTATAAAAGATGATCTAAAGGTGTATAGGTACCAAGAAAGGCGAGTCCTTTCACGCCAAGGATACACCTACGATCCAATAGAAATGACCATAGTTGTATCCTTGTGGTATCCTTTACAGATCTTTACAGGCACGAAATTTAGAGCATTTTGAGATATATGCAATGAATGATAACGGTGGATGGACGTGAAGTGAATCCTTTCAAAGAATACAGCTACAATCTAATGGAATGGATCTTACCTTTCACTCTGCTTGCTTTTAGATTTGTGCAGCTGGATGATCTAACAATGGTTGATGGGTGCGAAGGATGGTGGATCCTCCTTTTGTTCGACGGGCACAACCGTAGAATGGACTGCATCACCCGAAAGAAGGATTCACCTTGCATAGCCATGCCACCGGTCGCGCACGAAGTTGGAAGACAAATTTCAAATCCTATGAGAGAGCTGCAATTGAAGGTTTGCATCATCTCGCAACAAAATCACTGGGCAATACCTTCGAAACATTCAAATCTGGCCTCACACGGATGAACATAAAGTACCAATTGGGGGTCAGGCAACTAAAATTCATTATTACGGAGCAGTTGCAAGCAAAATTTGTTCTGCTTGACCCGGCCAGCCTCTGCTGAGCCTGAGATATTTAGTGACATGTTCTTCGAGAGAGAGCCGTGGTGGGGTCACTGTAGGGCAAGAAATCCAGACGAAAGCCGGTGAACTCTCAACCTCCACCACCAGTTTGGATAATTCCGGAAACACCCCCCCCCCCCCCCCCCCCCCCGGTCCCCTTACTCTATAAGAAGGCAATCACCTCCTCTGTTCTTGATTTTTCTGAAAATAGAGAGGGATAAAAAAAATGCTTGCTGCTAATACCACTCCCACTATCAAGTTTCATCTCCCCTCTTCTTCGGGAATTCTCTTCTCTTCAGACCTCAACTCCATTCCTTTCTCTCCCTCATCAAACGCAAGATTCAATTCCTCGCGCTCGGTCCGTTCCCTTCGAATCAGAAGTGCGGCCACCAAACCTGCTAAGTCACCTGGTTAGCCCCTCCTGTTTCTCTTAATTTTTTTCACCTCCTCTTGTTTTTATTAATATATGTTGTAGGTATCTTCTATATACTTCTTTTATTTGCAAGGAAATGTCATCCAATTTTTTTCTGTAGTTAGGGTAGAACTGAATCGGTTCTGAAGTTGCTGTGTATATCTGGATTCCTTATTTTCATACATTCGGATATGTGTTGATTTGTTTTCTTGTCTCAGCTGAAGAAGACTGGAAGATCAAGCGTGAGTATCTACTTCAGAAAAGGGTACTTCTTGTCCCAAGTTTAACTCCTTCATTTTGTTAGTCTTATTTTCAGATTGTTTGCATGTCATTTGATAAAGATTATGACTTGGTGTTTTCCTTTCTCAAATGTAGAGAATATGCTAGTGATGCTTGACACTGCATTAGTAATCATGCACTTTACCTACTATACGTGTCAATCTTCTGTTCCTCATGCTAATTCAGCATTAACAAAATCTGGTGCCAAGTGGCTAGCAGTGGACATGATCCAAATTGGCTACTTTTTTCTACCTCCATGGTCATCTTGGTGTCTGAAGTCCATTTTGTTGCTGATAACTAAAAAAAGAGGATAATGTACGATGTACGTATAAAGTTCCTTTCTTTAAATCACTGGTTAAGTGGGCATGAAACATTGTCTCAAAGAAGCAATGAACATGAAACAGGTCCTGCAGGAACTATTCACCATGCACCAAAAATATTTTTCGTTGAATATGTTGCAATTTCTTGGTCCAGTTTGGATGACACTTCTGCTTTCAGTCATTCTTTGGTCTCCAAACAGTTAAACATTCTTCATTTTTTGATGTGCATGGGATGGTGTAATTTTTATCAATATGGAATTATGGTTTGGTTGCAGGTACGCAGTGTTGAAGTAAAGGAGGCTTTGCGCCTTCAAAACGAAAACAACTTTGTTATTCTAGATGTTCGCCCTGAAGCAGAATTTAAGGAGGTATTCTTTATTGCCTATTAGTAGCTAAGCGTTATTCTTCCCAAAAAATTTCCATGATTTTCCTAGTAATATGATTTGCTCAGGAGATAATAACACACGTTGAGACATGAATACACAAGCATAGACAACAACCATGTCCTATAAGTTTGGGTTGGTCATATGGATCTTACCATGAAATTGGTTCTTGTGCACAGGTTCCTTTAATTAAAGTTCTTCTACATTGCCTTCAACTAACTATTATTTGGTCTCTTCCATTTTGACATTTCAACCTGTACTGTGGAGCACCCCATCCCTTTTCCAGTGGCACTCTCTACTCTATGCCTCAATTGTATCCCCTGTGCCATCCTATTTAAGGGCTTGCTCTCTCTCTCTCTCTCTCTCTCTCTCTCTCGTGCAACACCTTTTTCTTTCAGAGGATGTTTCTACGATGCCTTTGACCTTATGATTTCATTTTTGGCATCCATCTTATCTTTATAGATACACTCCACACTCAATATTTTTGACTTAAATGATGGAGTTGCTGCTGAACTGATTTATAAGCCTCTTAACTTCTGAATGATAACTTTGACCATCACTGCATCTTCGCATTTCATTCCTTATGCTTTGTACTGCACTATTTGCTTATCCATATTTTCACCAAAGTTTGGCTTTGTGTGCTAGTATTTTAATTCTGCAAATATTGAAGTCTAGGCTTATGGCTTATTTGATTTATTACTGTTTTGAGTCCCATTAATCATTACCATCATTTGCGTTAAACATTTATTAAAGGGTGTTCTGTTGATATCAACAAATAATACTTATATAAACTTAGGAGAAGGTGTCATATAAGGCCTATCCCACATTAAATTTGGAAAAGGCCAATGTTCCTAATTTCTAGACATGAAGTATAGTGTTCCACAACTTTAGAACTATGGTTAGGGTCATAGAAGTTTCTGTAGAAAACATCATAAAAGTGGAACTTTGTTGTTACATTTGTTTCCACACGAACCATTGCCAATGCAGAAAGCGTACATCATGGATATCTTGAATGCATTCATGAAAAATGATTCTTTTAGTAGTTCCATACATTAGGAATAACTTCTTTCTACTGAACTGAACATCAGTTTTTAATGTACACACAACAAATGTCTATTGAAAATAAGCCTATATCAATTAGATTTTAGGGTTCATTAGTTGTAATTTGCAGAAATGAACAGCGGAAAATAAAAAGATGATTCACAACTCTATCATAATTCACACCATACTCTCATCAAGTGGAAGAGTGAATGCAGTGGATTGGGTGTGATGGCAGTGAAGCATTGATGTTACAAAACTGATAGGAAGTTGGAAAACCTGAAAACATCAAATAGAATATTATTGTTTTTTATCAGAAATTTAAAGCAGCACTAATTGATGTTTTTTAACAAGATTTTCATTAAATCTGGCAAGACATAAAGGTGCTCAGAAAATTATTTCAGCTAAAAAGTGATTTGGATGAAGCTGTGGTACAACAGTCATTAGCTGTAAAATGCTTAGAAGAATTCATAATTTGTAATGAGCTTTCTAGAAGAGGTTTGCATTGAATTAACTCTATAATTTTAAATTCAATATGTCATCATGATTCCTGTAAAGCAATTGACTAGAGAATGTTTAGAGCACAATAAAAATACACACCAAGTTTTATGCCATCTTATATGAGTTAAACAAAGAGACAAATTATGGCAGCATTTGAGGTAAAAGTCCACACAGATAACAAGATTAAGACATATAGAGTATGAAAATTACCTGCTGTTCCCTTCTAAATCCACAGGTAATATATGAGGTAAAAACAATCAGATTTGTTAAGGAGGAAGGTCACTGATGTAACTGGCAGTGGAAAGTGGCCCTGTTTTCCAGGTATTCCAAGTTTAGAGTGTGACAGCATTAACATCTAATCTTCTTCAAAATATTCTATATCTCAAACATACAAGAGCCAATAATACATTATCAATCAGAAAGAATGAATACTACTTGAAACTCCATTTGTGTGTGAGAGGATATCACCATCCAAATTTACATGCTAGATCATTTTAGTGGATATCAAGACTACTAGTTTGTTTTGCCCAAGGTATGCCATATCGTATCAAACTGAGTGGTATGGGGTGTACGGTGTACCAACACTTAGGATATTGAACGAGCCCTGGACCGACACGTTAACAAGATGGCACCGGTATGGGTCCCGGTATCGAGACAGCATACCTTAGTTTTCCCATCCATTATCTTAGCCTTGAATTTCATTATCAAAGTACAACATTAGAGACAAATGATATGTGATACATGCATTGATAGCAAGAATAATTCACTTAACATTAATGCTAAAGATGAATGCCAATATTTATCAATTTATCAATCACCGAATATCCTGTCCCAAGATCCCAATCAACATAGTGACCTTAATTGCTCCGTTTGGGGTGTACTAAGCTTAACTGATGGGGAACCAAGACAGTTCTCCAAACGAAGGATGAAACCTTTGTAATTCATTAAAAAAAAAAAAAAACTCTGGCTCAATAAAAATCCTCTCCCCCATCTCAATTAACACCCCCCTCCCTGCGCTTGCTATTGTAGCACCCCCCTCCTGTGGCATCATTGGCTAGCATCCCCCCTCCTGCTCCTCCCCTCCCCCTCTCTCTCTCTCTCTCTCTCTCTCATAGGTTAAGATCTATACCATGCCAAACTAGTTGCGGACTAGTATGCTTTCTGATATTGATTTAGTAAACCTTGTGGCCAACTATTTAAAAGTTGGAATGTAGACCACATACTTTAGCTAAAAAATCAATGAGAAGCACATATTTAGTAAAAGTGAATAGGTAGCATGTTGGCAGAAAGTAGAAAGGCATAACCTATCGTATACCAATATCAATTATCAAGAAAATAAATCAATATAGGAAGGGTTATTGATTTATACAATTTATTACTTTTCTTGGACTCTATGATTACAAATTTTGTAAAGGGCAATCAATCATACTTCTAAAATCTTATTGACACGTCGTTTTGATTCATGGTGTACATGGTACGTTAGATGATGTAATATGCAATGTCAACTTCCACACCAATTCGTATATCTTTTGTAACTGATTTTTATGGCATTGAAAAAGCCCTTACATCATTAGTATTCAAAGCCTTGATCAACACGTTGAACCAAAAATGTTCAATAGTCAAGGACAGAAACTCATGAAATATGGTTTTCTGTCTGATGGTCGTCTAATCTTGAATTAGCTGTGTGAGGTAAAGGAACTGAAAAAAGTGAAGGAGTTCTATTCCATGAGTTTTACCTGAAGGAAGATTAATTAATCTTTTTTTCTCCCTCATTCTTTGTGGAATGCATTCAAGTTAGGGGTGGCAGTGCTTAACCATTTAACTCGTTTAACTTGGTTCAACCAATTGTAGGTCGGGTTAGGTTACCTGTTTAATAAAATGGTCAGGTTCGACTCTAAATTTTTGAGCTATCTAATAAACAGGTCAGGATTGGGCTGACAAATTTTTGATATATCTTGAATCCAACCCGACCCGATTGCCACCCCTAATTCAACTGCATACCTTTTGAAATGGCAAGAATTGCCAATTTGGTTTTCTATATTGTTTCTGCACCTTTTACAGCTTTCAATCATCAACTCTATCTCTTCATTATCTATATTAACATCAATGGATAATTTACTTGTGTCAGCTTATGAGTTTTCAAAGGAAGTAGGTTCACAAGCTATCGCTAGAGAAATAAGGTACATGTGAGAAATACATCACAAGCTATCAACATGTGAAGTTTTAGTTACTTGAAGCTGGAGTGGATGGGGATACAGGTGCAGTAATTAAAAATGAAAAATCAGAACGGGATAAACTTTTGATGTCCTGTTGTCATAGCTCTGGTACCACCTTTCTATGTCAGAAAAACTTGATTTCTTTTCTTTTTTAAATTTTCTATTTGCTCTCAATCAGTTAGCTTTAAACTTGCACATGCATCATCTATTTTCTTTAAGGGGTTGTTTGGTTGGGGAGAGTGGGGGTCTGGAATCGGAATCAGAATGGGTGACTCCCATTCCAACCATTTGGTTGGAAGGAGTCCCATTCCGATTCGGATTCTGGGGTGTAATGGAAATGGCTCAATTTATATAGAACTCAATCTCTACTCTCCTCTATGGATTCAATTTTCCATTCCAATTCCGATTCCGATTCCGATTCCAGTCATGAACCAAACGCTTCGAGGGATTTGGTCATTCCAATTCCGATTTCAAGCAATTCCGATTTTCATTCTCATTTTGATTCCGGTTGCGAACCAAACACCCCCTAAAGTCAGATAGTGAATCGAGATATGCATTTCAACAGTCCTTTGTTTATTTCTGTCCAACCAATTTGTTTAGATTATCATCTTGATAGATGAATCTGTAGAACTACATAACTTACAGCATAGTGGATATGATATATGGTAATAGTCATTTCTTTCATTTGGTTTTCATGGCACGATTCTTGTACATTTTGGTATAAAACTATATTTAACTTTCAAACTTCTATAGTCTCATCCACCAGGTGCTATTAATGTACAAATATATCGACTTATAAAGGAATGGACTGCATGGGATATTGCTCGGCGTGCTGCATTTGCATTTTTTGGGATATTCTCTGGAACAGAAGAGAATCCTGAGTTTATACAAAGTAAGTTAGCAAAGCCTGTTTTGAATTATGTGATATCTGCAAATATGTTAAAGATAATGTTGACAATGTAAGCCAGCAAGGCCTTTCATGAATGTTATTTGCAAACAGATGTGGAGTCCAAACTTGATAAAGATGCAAAAATTATAGTAGCATGCTCATCAGGGGGAACAATGAGACCATCACAAAATCTTCCAGAAGGCCAACAATCCAGGTAATCCTGCGTGTTTTACATTTAACATATTGCCTCATCCCAAATACATGTCAGATTTCTGAATCCTTTTTCACTATTCATTCCTGTTAAAGATGACACCTGATGTCATTGAAAATAATTTCTTAGCTTGGCTATACTAAAATTTGTGGTTGTTGTATCTAGGGATTGATCAACATTATATATATATATAAAAAAAAAAAAATCTGACTGATACATTATATGGTTTGAGCATCTTCTCTTTGCATTTGGGAGTGGCTGTAAATCAGAGGTCAACTCATCCAGCATTTTTAAGTTTTAGCTTGAGACCAATATTAGCAATTCATTGTTATCGTCCTTCAATAATGATGGTAATGTTTTAGGTTTCATAAAACGATAATGTTGATAAAAATTTTAGCAAACCAGGGTATTGTATCAAAACTAGTTTTTCTGAAAAATAAAAACAGAAGCTTTATGATGGCTTTTGTGAATCAGAAGTATGTGAAGACAATCTTCTAGACTAGCAGGCCATCACAATATAGATGTTCTAATTACCTTCTCTCTCTCTCTCTCTCTCATGCATGCGCGCAGTTCCAGCACACACACACATCAGATGATACATATAAATGAAAGTCCAATTAATGTTACAAGTAACAAATTCCTTGACTTTTACGTTAATACAGACGGTGTCAGTGGGTTTTATGTATTCCACTATCAGCAGGATAATATTGGCAAGCAGCAAACGCACATGTTACTGTATTATAAGTTATGCTATTGGTATTGTATTATATGCTGCTCCTTTGGATTGAATCTTATCACTTTATTGAATTGATGCGTCTACTTGGGTGGCAGATCTCTGATAGCAGCCTACTTGCTGGTCCTGAATGGATATAAAAATGTATTTCATTTAGATGGAGGGCTCTATTCATGGTTCAAAGAAGGGCTACCTGTTGTTGCAGAAACAGAGTGAGAGGCTGAGATTAGATTATAACTTCTTAGCACTAGATTTTGTTCCAAGCTACATAATTTATGATGTTCTTAACATTTAAGAGCTCTATATATGTATTCCATGGCACATGAGGAAGCTTTTTCTCACTCCCCCAACTTTCAAATAAAGCTTTGTTTTATGACATTAGAGAGTATGCACTCAGTCTGGTATCTTAAAATGGCTTGATTCTAGCCTTTCAATACCCTATCAAAGTTTAGAAGTTTCATTGTTGTTTTTTGTGTGTGTGTAAAAGCTTCGCTGGTTAATTTGTGTTCTCTCTAGCTTGTGCAAAGATGGGCCTAATTTAGGTTGAACTTGGGCAACCTTAACAAAAGATGTCCATATTACTTGCAAATCCTACTCTAATGTTGCAGACCACTTCACTAGTTGATGCCCATGTAGAATTGTCCTTTAGAGTGGCTTCGTAATTTCTCCTGAATGTGATGGATTTAGAAGAATGTTAAGCCTAATAGCTCATAAACCTACAGAAAATTCCTGGGGTAGCGCAGTTGGATTAGGCCGCGTGTTTCAACCGCACCGGCCAAGGTTTGAGGCTTGCATGCGGCTGATTAAATGCAAGTGCGAAATGATTTTATGGGTTTATTTTTTATATATATATATAAAAAAAAAGAAAGTAGAAGAAGAAGAAGTGGAAGAAGATAAAAGGCAAAGTTAAAAGTCTGTCCTGCCATTAGTGTTTTTTGGCTGTCATATCAGAGACCTAGTTCAAATCGTGCATTCACGAATATTTGGAGTATGAGGTGTTCTTGGGAAATTTATTATACAATCCAATGTTTTAGCGACCTGCTCCCACCCGAAAAAAATAAAATTACTTAAACTTGACTTCTCATGTAGGGTTGTCTTCACGAAGTAGATAAATGGGTTAGATGATGGTTGCTCATAGAAAATCTTTATATTTTATTTTTAATTTTAAACTACATATTATGGTGATTGCTGGTAATTTATCTTGTTGAAGCATAATAGATCTTTCTGTGGTCAAGGTAATTCAACTTATTTTTTTAGAAACAAGTAATTTCACTAATATTATCATATTTATCTACTTTCCGAAACAAAGTTATCTCTGTGGTCTCAAATAATTTCTCTAAGAAAATTTTAAAGAAGATTTTTTGGGGAGGTAAATAAAATAAAAATTTACCCATAATGTGACTTCCACGGAAATGGCCTTGTCGATAAGAATATTTCAGCTTAGTTTGCCGTATATTATCTCTATATCTTATCTAATTGAGTAGCCACAGGATCTAGATCTAGTGAGGTACCTGATACTATGCGATAGGCCCTCTAATCATCCTCATCAATTATTATCCTTTTGATATCACACAATAAATCAGTATTATATTTTTAATTTTCTTCCCAGTGTCTATCGCCTCCAATACTGCACCATGAAATATTATTATATTATTATTTTGCTTCTCTTTGTTTGGGTAAACTATGTGTAGAAATTGGCATATATTAATGGTCTGTAAGAGCCAGTGACGTGGATAAAAAAGAAAGGTTTTCATGGATGCCAATTTCCATGGTTGATAAAGCTATTAGTCCGGGCATTCAATGACGAGAATTCAAGTCTCACACCTGCCTGGTAAGGTGGCAAGCAGACCCTTCCATTTCTTTTTTAAAAAAAAAGTTATTTTGCTTCAAAAAAAATAATGTGCAGAAATTCAGTTCAGGGGAATAAACACATTTATGAACAAAACCTTCATTCAAAAAAAATGCGAAGAAATTGGCTCATATAAATAGTGGATAATTGAATATAAAAATTATAGGTGTTATGGGTATATGGAAGTGCTGCGGCTTCATCATGTATTGGTCTATCTTTTTGGATCTTGTACTCAATCTTCCTTGGATTGCTACCGATCTTAAGTTCGGATACATGCAAACTCTTAATAGAATCTTTCAGGCCGTTTTCTTTATTTATGCAATCACAGGGTAATAAATCTGTCATTGTGAGCATAATAACTACCATGACTCATCGTGGGTGTAATAACTGCTCATTATGATTTATCATGGATCTAATAACTACCTACAATTTCAGTCTAAATGTTAATTGTACCCCTATTATCTGGGGTAATGGTTGGATTATCCCTTCTCTATATAAAAAAGATAGGGAGAACTCTTACGTAAGTCTTGATAGGAAACACAGAGTTCTCTTTCATTATTCATCTCTCTTTCGACTGTTTTTAAAACTCTGACTAACTTAAGCATCAAAGAATCTCCCGTCTTACAATCTCTAGCAAATAAATTTTTTGATTGCAGGTTGTAGTTTGAAGAAACTACCTATCTCGGTCTCCTGACAAACTCCCAGCTCGTCTTCTCATTGACCTCAGGTTCAATCACCCACCAACTTATAGAGTTTGGTAGCAACATTTGGCATTTGAAAAAGGGTCTTTTCAGTTTTGCAGAGAAGGAGAGGGATGGTCATGACGAGAACTCAAGCACATTATATATTCACTAGCTCTCATCAATGGTCATCTCGATTGAATGACTAGCTAGATTAACTCCTCAACCCCGATCCATCGTAGCTCATTGCTCCCTTGGACCAACAGCAGGTCTTTACCCTTGCGCAGCAAGTCCAAACTCTTACAGCTGTCGTGCAAAGCTTCTAATAAATAGTAGACAAACAACAACAATGGCAGGAGGGACTGGTTGCTATATTTGCGCATTGTTGCCATGGTGACCAATCTCATTATTGAAGCCTTGATCAGGCACGTCCTGAGCATGCTCATCATTCAAAGCCTCTGGCCCACAAGGCGCCTTCCAACCAATGGACACTAAGGCGAGAGGAGCAGCACTAGCACTTCTCAGAATCTTTCGAGGGGGATTCAACTCTAGGGTATGTCCACCAAAGAAAACCTCGGGGAGCAGCTGATCTCAATCGAATGGCTTGCAACCCTCTAGGATAGTAGTGGGTGGCAAGCAGGTGGCATGAGCTTTAACACAAGTCCCTCATTTTCTCATCATATTATGGATAAATCGATCTCACCTAGGCTCAAAATGTCATAATTGGAGCCATCTAATGGCTCCTAAGATCTACTCAACATTGTGAGAGCTACAAGACTCTTATGATGATTCAAAGACTTCTAATGCCCTTCTCTGTTTTGCCTTCCTCGCCACTCTCAAAGTTTGCTCTGACATGGTATTTTGGTCTGCAATCGAGCTCTATTCACTCATTCAAGAAGTTGGAGAGAGAGTTTGTGGTGTACTTCAATAGTAGTATAAAATGGCTATTGTTAGGAATTGTGTCCCAAAGTCAATTATCAGCCTATTGACGGTTGTGCTTATCATTATAATTATGTATGAATTATTGAATTAATAAATATTATTTAATTTTTTCATCACTGTATACATCTCATTTTGAACTCCTATTATGTGATGAAGTCCGTAGGACTATTTGATTCGATATAGGAGGATATATCGTTTAGTCCTTAAACTTTAAGTTCATGACCAAATGATAAACTATTATTAGGACGATAGTATTAGATTTGTGCCCTAGAAGTTAATTGTTGACTGATAAATTATATAATTTTAGGGCCTATACTTGTACTTTTAATCTTTTTATTATCAATAAAGGATTTTTTCATTACAATCATGTTTATGTGTTCATGATTTATCCTAGAAATTAACAAAGATGATTTTTGTATATTCTTAAAGAGTTAAGAATTTAAGACATACATTAATTAATAGTTAATTTCTAAATGCACCCGATCAAAGGATCATTACGGAGGACAGTGATCAATTCATTTGAAATCGGTGTACGGTTCACCTCCTTTGTGATAGATGAGTCTCGGATCTACGGTGTAGAGACACTGAGGTGAAGGTACAGATGGTTGTTAGAGAACAACTTACACAAAGCGTGACCAACACGAGAACCACATAAATGTCTACTCACTTATCAGTGGCCTTCTCGATGCTACAGTGGTATGGGTGATCCTTTGACCTGCGATATCAATTGACTATTCACAGCGAGTCTACTGAGTTTGACTGCACATTTTCTTGGTCCCGAGTCATTTGAGTCTTTGCTGTGTATGTTGACTTCAGTAGATTCAGGTTCGCTGTTTAGAGTAGGATGCATCTAAATGAAATCTATTGAGCTTGAAAGAAAAAGAGAAGTCCTATGTGATTTATGAGACTGAATTCAGAAAGTCTTTGGCCAAAGTAAGTGTGAATACTAGAATAAAATTTTCACGAGATTCACAAATGAATTTGAGTCGAGTCAATCTAGCATATGACTGACGATGGAGTCTGACGAGCTCTCCATGACCTCCATTAAGTCGGAACTCACGATAGAAAGATCGAATCATATGATAACTGTATCTAGGAGTTCATAGTTTTATTTTACTAGATTGCCACTACATACTGCTAGGTGTCACTGGTGGATTGTGAGACTCATCGAACGTCATCTTGATGATCGATGGCCCTCAAAGGATAGAATTGAAAATATTTTAATCCATCGAAAAGAGTTTTGATAATATTGTGATGGAGATCACAGTATATCTCACTACCAGATAGAATAAAATTTATGAGATCACATATTAAGGGATTTAATCTCGAATTTATCAATTGGGCTTATGAAATTTTAATTGGGTTAAGATTTAGTGAAATCCTATTAAGTTTATAAGAATCATGCTAGCACACGGTTAAACCTAATTATTCTCGAGACTTTGATTTGATCAAGTTCATAGTCTTGAACCTTACCTAAATTTATTTGAATTTAATTGAGCTCTTAATTGTGAGCCCAAGAGGATTTGATTAAGTCAATTAGTTAGCATAATTATTCTAATATTATCTCTTCTTTATCTTCTAATTATCTCTAAGTTTGCATGTGGCATAGATGGAAGAATATGTGGCGCATCTTTTTTCTTTTAAAAATTATTGGGCGCTATATCCTAGAGGGGCCCACCTGAAGGAATCAGATCTAGGATTTTAGGATTAGATTTTGAAACTTTTTCAAGATCATGCAGCGGAAGACTAAAATAAATCAAAATTTATTTTATAAAATTAGAGAATCTTTAGATCTAAGATCCTATTACATGATTATTACATGATATTAAATCAGAAATTAAAATATATAGAGAATGAACTACATGTTGATCATATCAACATATTTCTATGCTACATCTAATGTATGTAATAAACAATAGATCAAATCTATTACCTTGCAAGTTAGACATTCTAACCTTGCTGATTCGGGCTTGAGGATGATGTTGCGAGCCGCACAAGCGTCCAGCCTCTAGGAGTTATCCACACGAGCCCATAAATCTTGATCAGAAGTCCTGCTCTATAAAATCAACACAGTATGCTAGTACTGCACTGATCCTTCTTCGATCATTGATCAGGTGCCTCCTTCTTGATTTGGACTCTTTCAAAGATGAGAAGTAGGAGGAGAAGTTTCAGATCTGAGATGCTCTCAGAAAACTCAAGATGGAGGAAGGAAAGAGATGAACACAACAACCTTAGAAGAAGATCCTCTTCTTCTTCTCTTTGCTCTCTCTAAACATCCTATCTTGTGTCTATCATATCTCTACGCCCCAACCTTATTTCTCTCTGATTTTTGGATGTCCCAAAGGTCTCTCTTTGATCTATTTTTCACAAAAAATTTATGAAGAAATTCATTTTATATAGAGAGACATGATAGAGTCTTTGTCTAGATCAAATACCTAGTCAAGATTTATCCAAACATGGCAAGATAAGGGGCGCCCAACTCTTGGACTCTCCCTCCTTCTTTTTGTGTGTGGACCAACAACAAAGGGTGCCTATCAAGTGCCATAAAAGTCACAAAAATCTCAAAAAAAATTTGAGTAAAATCGATGCAAAAAGGAAAGAGTTTTGGATTTCTAAAATTTTATCTCATAGAATTTAAAATCCAAACTTATTCCTACTTTGATTTGATCCACAACCATCTTCCATGTAAGAAAGAAGAGAGGAAACCTTTTGGGCATGGTGAAGACCTAGGAGAGGATTTTTGTCGCACAAATAAGAGGGAATTGGCATGGAATAAGAGAGAGGGCGTGAGGGGCTTATGTGGCGCAAGGTAGAATCCTAGTCTTACTAGGATTCTATCTTATGACTTGTTTTAATTTGGTTTCTCAAATCAAATCAAACCAAAATTAGATCAACCCAATTAAAATAGGTCTTAATCTAATTAAAAATATAATTTAATTATATTTAAATCTATTTTAATTTTTTGATCAAATTAGAAATTAGGTTGACCCAAGTCATAATTGAACTAGGACTAGTTTTTCCTTGCACTTGGCTTATCCAATAAACTAATTGGACTTGATCCAATCAAGTTCAAACTAAATTTAATTAAATAATATTCAATTAGACTTAATCTCAGCTCATTGGCTTAATTAAATTAAACCAATTAACAATCAAATTGATAATCGATCCTCTTACAATACCTGCACTAAGTTAAATGTCAATCGTATTGATCGTTTAACCCTAGAACGATTCTTAATCATTGATCAACCATCTGATCGGATCATGAACTCTAATATGTGTGACCTCATAGGTTCGAATCTAAGTCGATAGTATAAAAATAAATTTTTATACCAATCGAAGTGTCCATCTAGTAACGATACCCGACGGTCGGATAGGTCGAATGTGTAGAACAACATCCTTAGAACCCATGCAGATATAGTTTCCATATAATTCATCTCCTTGATCAAAATGATCATAGGATACCTCAGAGTTTAACTGTCAACTCTGATCAGGTTGTCCATATTGTATTTCAAAATATCAAATCCATCTGATGGATTATCCTGGCCAAGATTTTGCTAAATTGAAATACAGTGACTCATTCTTCTCCAACTCTTGGAGTAGTCAATCCTATCTCGATCATACTCTGACTTTGCAAGTACTTGACTGTGCCCAAAAGTCTTCCGTCACTAAATTAAAAATTTAATTAGTCTGATACCAAAGCACAGTGAGTTGCTTGCAAGTCACTGAGGCGATCTCAGGTCTAAGGGACACTTATACCTATATCCCATCAGAGACATTCTCGACAGCAGAATGCTCTGGAGTTGGTCATGTTCAATGATGATGTACCCTTACATCTCATCTGTATGCCATCTCAAATCTTTGTCAAACTCTTTTACACTGATTAAATGTAAGCTCTTGTTCTGCTTTTCTTCTTTGGACTCTAAAGGACCATTCTTCTTTACATTTTTAGGAGGTGAAGGGTATATTGTAATTTTTTTATCTCTGTTCATGAACATACACGAGTTGGATCGATCATGAAGCATTGAATCTTGATCGAACAACCAAAGCCTTCCTAGGATTATGCTTCCTACATCCATGGGCATAACATCACACCACACATTTTCCTGATAAGACTGAAATTTAATGGGGACCAGACAATGGTGCCTAATTAGGATGGATGATGCATCTATCCAGCCTACCTTGTATGGGTTTGGATGATCTACAGGCATCGGATCAAGTTTTGAAATAGCATCAGTCGAAATAGCATTGATGCAGCTACCACTATCAATGATGACCTTGCATATTTTATTTTGCTGACCTATGAAGGTGTGAAAAATAGTAGTCCTGTGCCAATCTTCATTTTTTTTGGTTGGGTTAAAATGCATCTCACTACACCCATTCTCTCTTCAGGTCCAACTTCTTTCAAAATACTGAGTTCCTTGTAAACTTCAACTAACTCAGTATCTGCTATGTATACTTCTTCATCTCCTAAAAATTTTTTAGGGTTCTCTTCTTTGGACTCTCTAATGTGTAGAGCTCAAGATGGACACTGACTAGAAATGTGACCTAACTCATTGTACTTGAAGCATCGAATTTCTGAACTACTTCCTCTTGGATTCTCTACAAAGGCTCCTTTGCCTTTATCATCTTTTCTCAGTGAGGGACCAACAGGTGGAGAGTGATTGGTTGGGATCTGATTATAGCCAGATTTAGGGGTCTGATTAAAGTCGGATCTAGGATCAAGAATACCAGGTTTACTTGACTCAAGTTATCGAATCACCGGCAACCTTTGGAATCTCTCATAATCCTGGGCTAATTGATAAACTTGTTCTAAGCTATGGGCCTCGCGCATGAACAATTCTCTCTGTATGTCATCCTTTAAACCAGCTCTAAATCATAACAAGATGACAGACGGGTCTTCAATAACACTACATTGTATAAGATATTCATGAAATTTGATGATGTACTCAATAACGGACTTGCTATCTTGGGTCAACCTTTGCCATTGGTCTAGGATACGCTGCTGATAGGAGGCAGAAAGATATTTTTATGAAGTTTATCTTTCATTTCATCTCAGTTATTTATGGGCTCCTATCTCGTATGCATAGCTAATCGCTCCACATTATGCCAATATAATTTGACTTGACCTAAAAGTCTCATTTTAACGAACCTAATTTTTCTCTCCTTAGACATGTCGTGCCATTCAAAATAATGATTCATGTCCGCCTCCCAATCAAGGTACCTGTTGGGGTCCAGACGGCCCACAAAGCTTAGGGCTTCGATCTTGATACTCCAAAGTATTCTCTCGTCCTGGTCATTATGATCGTGATGGGGTCGGACCACTTGATTGCGATCTTTATCAAAATTAGGATAGTCACATCACCCTCTAGGGTAGTCATCTAGGGGAAAGACATTCCTAGCACGTTCCTTCATGCCATTCATCCTTTCTTCTTCTAGGATCTCTACTCTCGTATTCAAATTCTGGATGGAACCACTTATGATATTTAACTTCTAAGTAATGTCTTCAAAGACTATGGCAAAATCAAAATCCATTCTGTGATTTGACCCTAAGCTCTCTGGGAGATATCCAGTTTCGAAACTAGTAGACATGCAATACAACTGACACTAGGGATTTTTCTAGATCTAAAACTCTAATACTATGAATCAATTGAAGCACAAGTAGATCAACATTCAAATCCTTGGGTTGGCAAGATAAGAGGTGGAATTTGTGGGAGGCTCCTTTCGCTCTCGTGAGGTCCTAATTAGATAACCACAATTCGCTTAGGCATTGCTTTATACCTCTAGCCTTAGACACCAGCTTACAGAGTTAACTACCGACCAAACTTGCACTAAGACTCATTGTAGCAATTGAATTTGACTTGTTTTGATCCTATTCTTTAATGTTTAGTTGATTTTAGCTTAAGCTTGGGTCAATGCATATGAGGTTGGTGATTTTTGAGCTGAGAAAAGGTGATGAAATCTTTCTCTTATCTTATGATGGGAGTGTCCTTAGGATAGCTTACAGATGTAAATAAAATACAGACATTGATTTCAAAATGAAATAAAACAGTACCAACTAAGTTGACAAATCAGAAAATAAAATTAAATTATTAAAATTATGAACTTCAAACAAGCATAAAATGAAATTGACACTCTAATCAACCCTTAAAGTTCTTCCTAAGTGCATGAAATTTCAGACTTTCGAAATTCTATTTTTGGATCGTAGAGCCCTCTGATTGAAGTTTTGCCATAGGATTATCAAAGGATAGCTTTCATGGATTCCAAAGCAACATTGGATTTCTTATTGAGTGAGGATTCCAAAAAACTAAATTTTTGAATTTTTGGAAGTTTCAATAGATGGGATACTATGTTTTTCCTAAGATTGCATGAAATCAGTCACAGAATTCTACGCTGACCTCCAACTAATAGACAAATCTGATATCAATCCTAGATCTATTTTTTAGATCTCCACTTGTAGAAATCTTCATTATCGAATCTAATTTCCAAATCAACAAAGTTCATGATTTTCTGACTCTTCTATGGATGGAAAATGTAATTTCTTCTAAGGGTATGCAAACATTTTTCTAAAGAGATTTCAGGTGTAAAAATCAGGATGTGTATGGTTTTTTTAGATGGATTTTCGAGAACCAAATAGTTTCAGATTCCTATGAAACTTAAAACCCTATTTACAATCAAGTCTAGAATCTACATAAGAAATTTAAAAATTTTTTGAAGTCTTTGGAAATAGGATTCATAGTTTCTCCAAAGACTACGCAGGGTACCAATTTGCAGATTTTGACGCAAAAACTACCTAAATGCAAAACTCTAGCCCTTATCTAACCATGCTCTGATACCAAACAGATGCGGAATGAGAAAGAAACCCTAGATCTAAGATGCATGTAATCCTAATAATCAGATTAGTAAGAAGAATTAGCATAAGCAATTAAAATTTAAACGTAGCACAGAAACTACGATGAGTGTAGAAATCATGCAGAGTTTATTTTGCCAAGATTAAAAGTAAATCAGGGAAGAAAACTTAGCACGCACCATCAGAGATTTGTTCTAGTGGAATTGGAGGTCGTTAAAGAACTACCTCATTTTAGGTTAGGGCTTTACTCCTAATAATTTTCAAATAGATCAAACAAAGTAAGTTCTCGTGCAGCCAATAATGATATGGAGAAACTATCTCGAAGAAAAACCTCACCTAGCAGAGATCTTGCACGATCTAGAGGAGACCAATCCGGTAGGAGTCAAAGGATGCTGTGGGGGTTCGATGTTGAAGGAGATTGCCTTATCTTTGGATCTGGATTGCAAACTCGTAGTGAAAATCTGAATGCTTTGGATCTATTCAATCTTCAAGGAGAGGGCGTTAGGTGTGAATCTGGTTGTGGGTGGTAAAGAGAGGGTTATTGTTGATTGAGGTAGATGTGGACAGTAGATTAAGAGATAGAGGATAGGGGAGAAGAGGTAGAAGAAAAGGGAGGGAGGAAGAAGGGGAAGGATGAAACGGGCAGAAGGGAGAAAGACACACCAAAGAGATGCGAAAAAAGACTTTCTTATTCCAAATATGTTGCCCACAACAACACTATCGGTGGAAATAAAAAAAAGGGAGGATGCCCTCAACAAACCCCAGATCTCACTCCTGAGATCGCGTGTGGAGGAAATCACATCCAGCCCTTTCTTGGCGTGTGTGAAATCACGATAGAAAAGGAAGGGGGTGGCACTTTGGGCAAATCCCATGCTAATGTTCTAATTATTTGAAATTCAAATTTCTTATTTTAATTTTAAATAATTCAGGCTAAACCTAGTCAAGTAGAATGACCCACACAGGATTCACAGGACTCGAACTCACAGGACTCGAATACATCAGACTCAATTACATGACTTATGATTCAAAATAACTCAATTGATGATCAAATCAAATACATAAGACCAAACCAAGTACAGACACATAACAATCAAACCAAATACAAATAAGTGCTCCCATGATGAAGGTGATGGTCATGATCTATCATGATGAAGGTGACGACTATGATCTGTTGGTGCTCCCCTAATGAAGGTGATGGATATGATCTACTCTAATGAAGTCTCATTTTAGCAAACCTGATTTTTCTCTCCTCAAACATGTCATACCATTCAAAATAATGATTCATGTCTGCCTCCCAGTCAAGGTACTCATTGGGGTCCAGATGGCCCACAAAACTTGAGGCTTCGATCTTGACACTCTGCAGTATTCTCTCATCCTGATCATTATGATCGTGATAGGGTCGGACTGCTTGATTGCAATCTCCATCAAAATCAGGATGGTCATGTCACCCTCTAGGATAGTCATCTAGGAGAAGGGCATTCCTATCATGTTCCTTCATGCCATTCATCCTTTCTTCTTCTAGGATCTCTACTCTCGTATTCAAATTTTAACGAAACCATTTATGGTATTTAACCTCTCAATAATATCCTTAAAAGTTGCAGCAAAATCAAAATCCATTTCGTAACTTGACTCTAGGCTCTCTGGGTGATATCTAGCTCCGGACCTAGTAGACTGTTAGATGAGTGCCCTAGAAGTCAATTATTGACTGATATATTTTGTAACTCCAGAGCTTAACTTTATACTTATAATACTTTTATTATTAATAAAAGATATTTTTATTTTTAATCATGTTTATGTGTCCATGATTTGTCCTAAAAATTAACAAATATAATTTTTATATATTCTCAAGGTGTTGAGAATTTGAGACATACATTAATTAGTGGTTACTTTCTGAATGCTCTCGATCAAAGGATCATCATGGAGGACAATGTCAATCCATTTAAAGATCGGTGTATGGATCATCTTCTTTCTGGACAGATGAGTCTCGGATCTGTAGTATAGGGACACTGAGGTGAGTGTGTAGATGGTTGTTAGAGAATAACTTGCACTGAGTGTGACCAACATGAGAAATCACCTGGATGTCTATTCACTTATCAGTGATTGTCTCGATGCTGCAGTGGTATGAGTGATCCTTTGACCTGTGGTGTCATCGGCTATTCGCAGTGAGGCTACTGAATTTAACTGTACGTTCTCTTGGTCTCTAGCCATTCGGATTCTTACTGTGTATGTTGGCTACAGTAGGTTCAGGTTCGCTGTTAAGAGTAGGATGTACCTAGATGAAATCTATCGATCTTGATAGAAAAGAAAAAGTCTTATATGATTTGCGAGACTGTGTTCAGAAAGTCTTTGGCCAAAGCAAGTGTGAATACTGAAAAAAAGTTTTCATGAGATTCACAAGTAAACTCGAGTCGAGCCAATCTAATATATGACTGACGATGGGGTCTGACGAGTTCTCTATGATCTCCATCAAGTCGAGAGTCACGATAGAAAGACTGAATCACACGATAACTGCACCTAGAGATTCATACTTTTATTCTACTGGATTGCTACTACATACTGCTAGGTGTCACTCGTGGATTACGGGACTCATCGGACATCATCTTAATGATTGATGATCCTCAAATGATAGAGTTGGAATTATTTTAATCCATCTAAAGGAGTTTCAATGATATTATGATGGAGATCATAATATATTTCACTACCAGATAGAATGGAATCTATGGGATCATACATTAAGGGATTTAATCTTGAATTAACCAATTGGACTTATGAAGTTCCAATTAGATTAGAAATTATTGAAATCTTATTGGGTTTAAGAGAACCATGCTAGCACATGGTTAAATCCAATTCTTCTCTGAACTTGAATTTCTTATTAGATAAGGATTGGATCAAGTCTATAACCTTGAACCTTAACTAGATCTATTTTGATTTTGATTTAGTGGGGTACCTATTTGAGAGCCCAAAAATATTGGATCAAGTCAATTGCTTGGCAAACTAATCTACTTATTTTTTCTCTTATTATTTCCTTATGAGGCATGAAATTATTGGAAAGAAAAGAGGAGGCGCAAGCCTTCCTTTTTTAGAAAGACCAAGGGGCGCAAAACCCTTGGAGTGGGTGTCATAAGAGAGAGGGGCTCGCCCCCTCTTTTGCCTTGGCATGGAAGGAGAGAGAGAGGGGGGCTATGCCCCCTCTCTTAAGTGCAAAAAATCTTAGAGGGGCACCAAGAGTTGGCACCCCAACTACTTGCCTCTTTTTGATGAGGGCACCCACTCACTTGCCTATTTCGATATGGGGCACCCAATCTACTTGCCAAAAGAGCTGCGGATCTTTTCAATTGGATCTGATTTTTTTTAAAAAAAATGAGATTAAAAAGATAAAAATCTTTATGAGATAAGGACTAGCCTTTTTATATTGATTGAAGATTGATTTGAAATCAAAAAAAGATCTATATAAGAGACCGTTTCCTAAGATTTTAAAATTAATTGAATTATGAATTTAGATTTTCATCCTCTCTCCATCTCCATGCTATCTTCCCTTTCTCTTCTCTTTCCAACACCCAAGGGTTGGGCATCCCATCTTCCGGCATGCCTGAGTTGAGAGTGATCTCTTCTACAGCAAGAAATAGGGAGAAAGGCTACAGCTCAAGCATTAAGATCACAGTCAAAGATCAAGAGTTGATCAAAGGTCCAAAAGACTGAGATTCATCTTTAAAAAAAAGATTTATAATGAAAAAAAAAGATTCAAGATTGATTTTGGTGGATACCTGTAGAGGTCGAACACGTGTGCGGCTCAGGAACCTTCAGATATAGGATCATCGGTTGTAGTGTATTTCAACCCGCACAAGGTATTGAGATCTAATCCTAATTTTTTTATTTTATTTTTAGATTATATATTTTTTTTAATCCAAGGTTCGGGTAGATATAGATTAGATCTATTGCATGTAGGGTTAAAGAGTTTAACCTAGATCATTTTCACTGCTACTTCAAAAAGATTTTGAAATCTATGTATGCAATCCTATCCAATTTTCTAATAGTGATATCAGAGCTACTGGTTATTAAAATATGTATAATCTAATTTTTGATTTAGATCTAAAAGTTTGAATGATTTAAAATTGATCTTGTGCTGGTATAAGGTTGTCCTGATATAAAATTAACCTCCTATATTGAAAAGGTTATCCTAGCACAAGATTGATCGATTTTAAAAACTATTTTTGACATATTTAGATCAATCTTTTAGATCTAAAAATAGATGTACATGATATATCTTTATTCATATTAGATCTAAAATTAGAATGATTAAAAGTTCGCATCAGACTGGTATAAAGTTATCCTGATATAGGGTTTACCCCCTATATTAAAAAGATTGTCCTAATTTGATGTGAACTGATTTTTTTGAAAAGTATTTTCAAAGTATTTTAATAATTATTTTAGATCTAATTTTATATGTACTTGATATGTTGTAATTCTTATTTTAGAACTGTAATTTAATATATATATGATATATGTTTATAGTTTAGATCTAAAACTTCATATATGTGATATATAACATTAGGTTTAGATCTGAAACTATTTCAAGATCATAAGCCACTAATACATGCAATGAAATATAATCTAAATTTTTTTTTTTAGAATCTAAAAATTATGTTATTACATGTGGGTATGGGTTGAATAAATTAAATCTAGTGATCTAACTACAATTAGGATCAATTGATTAGATTAGGCTAGAACCTATTGTCGATTTTGAGCAGTTGATTAAACCTAATCAATTATTGGTTAGGATTAGGTCAAAGGGGCTCAAAGTTAAGTTTAGTTATAGTTGATCGTATTGATTCACATTTTGATATGAATTGATTATCTTGAGACCTAATTTGGTTCAGTGGTTCGAATCAGGTCAATAGGTTAACCTAATCAATTCTGATCGATTCTAATCGATCAATTTGGTGTCTAAGATAAGTATCTAGATGATGATTATTTAATTAGTTTCATTGTTTGATCTGACCAATTCGTTGGTGTCTAAAGAAAGCAATGGAACAATCCTCACTCATCTTAACTTATTTCACCATTTTGGGAGATTAAGTTTTGAATTAGGTTACTTGTTGATTCGAGTTTACCCATATCGACTAGATAGGTCAGACATATAATATGTTGATCTGAACTTGATCAGTCAAATATCAAATCTGATGACTTAGAAAAGATCTAAACCTAAATCTTCTCACTAAATATTAAGTCTAGCGGTCTTTCACCATTATAGAGATGCGGGTGCCTTCCTGACGTTGATCGTTCTTAGCTAGTTATAGTGGTTCGGTTGCATCAGAAAGATACAATCACTCTATTGGTATTAGATATCCTGGGGTAGAGATGGGGTTGGACCTAATAACTATTAGGTGAGGGACTCAATGATAGTTTTGCATCTACTAATGAATGGTGGGTCTGACTTAATTAAGAAATATGTCAATTACTGTTAGGTGAGGTCACAGGACTTAAGAGATCAAACCCACTGCATCTTGCTTAGTGAAGTAATGGACAAGGTGTCATCCACTCAAGGTGAGGTGTGTATAGATCAGTGGGATCGCATTATCGACTAAAAATCGATCGCATATAGATTTCTGTTTCTCCACTTGAAGAGTGTAGGAGATTCAAAAAAATAATGGAAGTCATGTTTGATTTTAAAAGTTTCTAGAATAAATATTTAATAAGTACAAATATCTAATTAGAAACTGTTCTCTCTGCAGATAATCATATTTAGTTCAAATCGTTTAGCCCATATCCTTGACACAAATAGGTTGACCAAGACAAACTACAAAGACTGGCTCCAGAATTAAAAATCATTCTCAGTTTTGAAAAACTAACTCATGTCTTAGACCAGGATGCGTCTGTGTTACCATCTCATCCATCCTTTATCAATGAGCCATACTTGAGAAGTGAATGAATGAGGATAATAAAGCGAAGTGCGACATTCTAGTATCCATGTCCAATGATCTTCAACGACAGTATGAAGACATGAGGACTGTCAAGGAGATGCTGACTCACCTGCAAGAGTTGTACGGTAAGCAAAGTCGTACAGCTCATTTTAAGATCTTCCAAGACTATTCAGAGTAAAAATGCATGATGGGCAATCCATCAATGATCATTGTTTGACAATGATCAAGGACATCGAAGAGCTTTAGAAGCTCGGGGTGAACATGTATAAGAAATTATAAGTGGATTTGATCCTCCAATCTCTTCTTGATTCATATGGACAATTCATTATGAACTATCATATGAATAAAATTGATAGCACTTTGTCCGAATTACTGAACATGTTTGTGACAGCTAAGGGCACCTTGAAAAGTTCAAAGGATATAGTTCTGACTGTGGAGCCGGCTTCCTCTAAAAAAAAAGTCTTCTTTCAAGAAAAAGAAGAACCCTGCGAAGAAGCAAAAGAATGAGACCAAGTCCAAGAAGCAGATTTCAAAGAAGGCCAATGACAAAGGAAAGTGATTCCATTGCAATGTCGAAGGCCATTGGAGAAGGAACTGTCCGATGTACTTGGCGATTATGAAGAACAGGAAGAAAGATGGATCTTCTGAAGGTATGTTTGATTTACTCATAATAGAATCTAATCTAATGGTTTCCTTTCCTTCTAGTTGGGTTCTAGATTCTGATTCAAGTACTCACTTGTGCACTTCTATGCAAGATCTTGAAGAAGTTAAGGGACTGAAGGAAGGTGAGATCACTCTCTGGATTGGCAATGGAGTAAAAGTTGCTACTATAGCCGTCGGGACCTATTCTCTACGATTATCGTTAGGATATAGATTATTATTAAAAGACTGCTATTATGTACCTATAGCCAGTAGGAATTTAATTTCTATACTGTGCTGGCACAGGATAACTATAATTTTTATTTCAATAAGGATATGTGTATAATTTATTTTAAAAATAAAGTTATTACATGTGCTTTCTTGATTGATGATCTTTATCATTTGCATATGGATGCGTGTTAATATTAATAAGTAAACTATGAATGCCATAGGGTCTAAGAGATTTAGAGATAGGATTAACCAAAAATGTCTATGACACTTTAGACTAGGCCATATAGTAGAGGACAGACTTAACAAACTGGAGAAAGATAGCCTTTTTAGGCTATTAACTTCTAAATGTTATCCAATTTGTGAGTCCTATTTTAAAGAAAAAATGGCTAAGTTGCCCTTTGTGGGATAAGGAGAAAGGACAATTGAGATATTAGCCCTGGGACACACTGACATGTGTGGTCCATTCGATGTACAAGCTAGGAGTGGCTATGTCTACTTTATAATTTTTATCGATGATTATTTACGGTATGGTTTTGTATATTTGATGCATCGAAAGTCTAAAACCTTTGAAAAGTTCATTGAGTTCAGACATGAAGTAAAAAAATAAATCAAAAAAACTCATAAAGGTTCTTCGATCAGATCGAGGAGGAAAATATCTTAACAAAGAATTTCGGACCTATCTCAAGGATAATAGTATAATCTCACAGGGGACACCTCCAGGGATGCCTCAGCTCAATGAGGTATCCGAAAGGAGAAATCGAATTCTATTAGATATGATTCGGTCCATGATGAGCTTCACAGATCTTTCTGTCTTTTTCTGAAGATATACATTACTTTCTGTAATTCATCTTTTGAATCAGATTCTTTTTAAATCTGTTCCTACCACACCATACAAGTTATGGTATGGTAAGAAACTAGCTTTTGGATATCTTAAGATTTGGAGATGTCTGGCCCATGTTAAGTGACAGTAGACAGGCAAGTTAGAAGCTAGATATTTTAGGACTCATTTTATAGGATATCTTAAGAAATCCATGTGATACTACTTCCATCTTTCTGAAGATCACAATGTGATTGTGAGCCATCATGCCATCTTCTTGAAAAAGAAGTTTATCCAAGATGGAGGCAGTGGGAGGAGATTAAGCTCGAAGAGAAGATCTCTAAAGAGCATCGAGTCCAAAAATCTAAACTCAGAAGTGAGTCAGTAGATGTGGTACCTCCTCCATCTCGTAGATCAAGTGAAATCTCCTATCCTCCTGAAAGGTACTTAGATATTCTTATAGAGAATTTAGAGGAAGCATTCCTTATAAGAAATAGAGACATTAGGAATGATCTCAAGACCTATGATGAGATGATGTTAGATGTTGACTCCGAGAGATGGATGGAAGCGATGAAGTCAGAAGTTGACTCCATGCATTCCAATCAGATTTGGACCTTAGTAGATCTATCTGAAGATATTGTACTTATTGGATGTAAATGGATTTATAAATAAAAATTAGGTCAGATAGTCAGGTAGAGATATATAAGGTAAGGTTGGTTGCGAAAGGTTATAGTCAATGCGAAGGCATTGACTATCAGAAAATTTTTTTATCTGTAGCCATGCTAAAATCCATCCGAACTCTGCTTGCGATTGCAGCTTTTTATGATTATAAAATTTGACAGATGGATATGAAAACTGTCTTCCTAAATGGATATCTTGAGGAAGATATCTATATAAAGTAGTCTTTGGGTTTCAAATTCAGTGATGGTGATCACAAGGTCTGTAAGCTGCAAAGGTCTACATATGGACTCAAGCAAGCATCTCGAAGTTGAAACACTCACTTTAATGATATGATCAAAATGTTTAATTTCATCAAAAATGAGGAGGAGCCGTATGTATATAAAAAGATCAGTGGGAGCGCTGTCATATTCTTCGTATTGCATGTGGATGACATCCTCCTGATTGGGAATGATATTCCCATACTGACATCAGTCAAAGTATGGTTGTCAAAAAAATTCATCATGAAAGATCTAGGAGAAGCTTCCTACATTCTTGATGTAAAGGTCTATAGGGATAGATCTAAAAGAATGATAGGGCTCTCACAGCGAATGTACATAGAGGAGGTATTGCAGAGGTTTAGCATAGAAAACTCTAAGAGGGGTCTCTTGCACCTTAGACATGGCATTCATCTCTCCAAGAAGTTATGCCCAGACACACTTGAAGAGATCCAGTGCATGAGCAAGATCTCTTATGCTTCAATAATAGGGAGCCTTTTATATATCATTTTATGTATACAATTAAAAATAGTAGTCCTACGTCAATATTCACTTTCTATTGGTTGGTTTAAAATGCATCTCACTACACCCATTCTCTCTTCAGATCCAACTTCTTCCAAAGTACTGGGTTTCTCATAAGCTTCAGCTAACTCAGTATCTGCTATGTATACTTCTTCATCTCCTAAAAGATTTTCGGGATTCTCTTCTTCGAGCTCTCCAACGTGTAGAGCTTGAGATGGGCACTGACTAGAAATGTGATCTCTCCACATTCCTTGGTTAAGAGGACAACCAACCCATATGACCTACAGCGATCTATGCTCAATAGAAGTTGTCGTCCTTATTAACAGCCTATCATTTGGTCGTGAATAATTTTAAGGACTAATCGATAAATCCTCTCTTTATCAAACTTAAATAGTCCTAAGGACTTCATCATAACAACGGAGTTCGTTAGAAGATGAAAACTTATGATGAAAATATCAAAAATATATTTTATTTATTAACAAATCAATTACAATACTTGGTTGCTCAACTGTCGATAGCTTGATGATTGACTTTTGGAACATACTTCCTAACAACTCTCACTTGTCCTAAAGCCACTTGGCATAGTATTTAATACCCATCTTCAACTTATGGTTGTCAAACTCTTTTATCGTCGGGGCTTTAGTGAAGGGGTCGATCAGGTTCTCCTTCTCATCAATCTTTTGAAAGTCGACGTCACCTCGATCCACGATCTCTCAAACCAGGTGGAAGTGGCACAAAATGTGTTTCGTCCACTGGTGTGCTTTGGATTCCTTCACCTGAGCTATGGCACCAATGCTGTTGCAGTAGAGCAGGACCGGACCATTGAGAGAGGGTACTACTCCGAGCTCGATGATAAATTTTCTTAGCCATACAGCTTTTTTTGTGACATCCGATGATGCAATATACTCTTCCTCGCAAACAGAGTCTGCCACAGTATGCTGCTTGAAACTCTTCCAGTAGATGGCTCCACCATTCAGAGTAAAGATATAACCCGACACGCTTCTGCTGTCATCATGGTCAGATTGAAAGCTGGAGTCTATGAACCCCACAAGTTTCAGATCTGACTCGCCATAAACCAACCATTGGTCCTTAGTATTTCTCAAATACTTTAGGATGGCTTTAACCACTTTTTAGTGACTTTCTCTAGGATCAGATTGGTATCTACTCACTACTCCTAGTGAGTATGATACATCTGATCTTGTACATGTCATGACGTACATGATAGATCCTACGATCGAAGAATATGGGATTCTACTCATATGCTCTCTCTCTTCAGGAGTTGTCGGACAATCCTTCTTAGAGAGAGAAATTTCATGGCCTATCGGTAGATAGTCCTTCTTGGAATTTTTCATATTAAACATCTTCAGCACAGTGTCTATGTACGTGGACTGAGATAATCCAAGCATCTTTTTAGATCTATCCCTATAGATCTTCATCCCTAGGATGTAGAATGCTTCACCCAAGTTCTTCATGAAGAACTGCGATGATAACCAAACTTTTATTTCCTGTAGTGCGAGGATGTCATTCTCGATTAAGAGAATATCATCTACATACAAGATAAGGAATACCACAACTGGACCATTTGTCCATTTATAGATACAGGGCTCTTCTCTGTTCTTAACAAACCCATACATTTTGATCATCTTATCAAAATGCATATTCCAACTCCGAGAAGCTTGCTTCCATCCATAAATGGATCTTTGAAGCTTGCACACCTTGGACTCATCTATGGATGTAAACCCCTCAGGTTATATCATATACACCTCTTCGGTCAGCTCTCCATTCAAGAAAGCTGTCTTTACATCCATCTGCCAGATCTCATAATCCAGATGAGCAGCTATTGCAAGTATTATCCGAATAGATTTGAGCATTGTCACAAGGGAGAACGTCTCGTCATAGTCAATACCATAATGTTGACGATACTCTTTGGCAACCAGACGGACTTTATAGGCCTCCACCTTTCCGTTTGCGTCTCTCTTTCTTTTGAAGACCCATTTACACCCATGGGTTTAACCCCTTCAAGTGGATCAACCAATGTCCATACATCGTTGACCTTCATGGACTCTATTTCAGATTTCATGGCTTCAAGCCATTTTTCAAAATCAAGTCTCTGCATTGCATCCATATAGATGATCGGATCCTTGTCGTTCTCATCGAGTTCGATGGGATCACCATCCCAGATCAAGAAATCGTAGTATCTATCTGGCTAACATGGTACTCTACCAGATCGTCTTAATAGTGCAGGTACATTGGGCTCCAGATTTGATCTAATCAAATTTGACTCAAGTTCAACTGTTGATGTCGGTCCTTCTACCTATTGAACTTCATCAAGTTCAACCTTAGAGGCAACGGTTCCTTCATCAAGGAACTCCTTTTCTAAAAAGATTGTCTTAAGACTGACGAACACCTTTTGTTTATCAGCATGGTAGAAAAAATATCCTTTGATCTCTTTGAGATACCCTATGAATGTGCATTTGTCAGACCTAGGTCTAAGTTTATCTGTAACTAACCATTTGACATAGGTCGGACACCCCTAGACCCTAAGGTGTGAAAGTGCTGGCTTACGCCCTGTCTATATCTCATATGGAGTCTTAATTAAAGACTTACTTGAAACTCTATTTAACAGATAATAGGCCGATTCGAGTGCATATCCCTAGAAGGATATTGGCAAGCTGGTAAAACCCATCATGGATCGGACCATATCTAACAAAGTCCGATTTCTCCTTTCAGATACACCATTATGCTGTGGTGTTCCTGGAGGAGTCCATTGGGAGAGAATTTCATTCTCTCCTAGATATGTGAGAAACTCACCAGAAAAAAATTCTCCTTGATCAGATTGAAGAGTTTTAATACTCTTTCCAGTTTGTTTTTCTACTTCACTTCGGAATCGTTTGAACATTTCAAATAAATTCGACTTATTTTTCATCAGATAGACATATCCATATCTGAATAGATCATCTATGAAAGTGATGAAGTAGAAATATCCACCTCTAGCACTTGTGCTTATGGGCCCGCATAAATCAGTATGTATTAGGTCCAAAAGCTCAATAGCTCTCTCACCTTTTTAAGTAAAAGGTGACTTGGTCATTTTACCAAGAAGACAGGACTCACAGGTTGAAAGTGATTCACAATCACTGGCTTCGAGAATTTTTTCTTGAGTCAACTTGTTTATTCTGTTCTTATTTATATGGCCTAGCCTATAGTGCCTCAAGTAGATATCTGACATACTATCTAATCTAGGGTGCTTGCGAGTAGAATAGACTCTTATCGGTCTTGATCTTTTTAGTCTGGCCCTGCACTGATATCCCAGCCTGAACTTGCACCTTCTTCACTTTCTTCTTCTTGTTCTTCTTTCCTTTCTCAAAGGATCGAGAACCAGAAGATGAACCTCTCACTAAATTCACCGACTTCTTGTGGAGTTGATGATCCTTCTCAAAGTTCTGAAGCAACCCCAGTAATCCGTGGTAGTTTACTTCAGGCTTTGTCATTCTATAATAAGTGAGGAATGGGAGATAAGACTTGGGCAGCGAGTTTAGTATTGCATCTTTTCCAAGCTGCTCATGCAAGAGAAAGTTGAGCTTGCTCAAACACTCCATCAGCTCGATCATGTACAATACATGATCAGTGACAGAGGCACCATCCCACATTTTGACGTTGAAGATGGCACAACTAGTCTTGTACCTCTCCACATCATTGGGTGTGCCAAAGGCATCCTCCAACACTTGAAGCATGTCCTTTGGCTGAGCCATCTCAAATTTGTGACTAAACTCATCGCTCATGGCAGCCAGCATGATGCAGTGCACCGTGGTCCGGTCATTGAGCCACTTCTGATAAGTATCTCTAACTGTTCCACGTGCATTGGTAGCTGGCTCCTCGGGTGCAGGATCCGTTATCACATATAGGATCTGTTCATGCTCCAGAACTATCTTCAACTTTCGATACCAGCTATTGAAGTTGGGTCCCACCAACTTATCGTTGTCCAACAATGATCAGAGCGATAGAAAAGTGGCCATATTTGCTCAAAGAAAAATCATAACCTAATTAGTAATTGATTCATTAAACTTAAAGATTTAGACTTTAATCAAAAAGTTTCTCTCACTAATTTATTCGAATTGGTAGCATCTACCTTCAATTCGAAAAATTATCCTAATTCCTTAGTGGATAATAGAATCCACTTAGACTGCACACAAGTCCAACTTTGGTTGGCTAACCTATGTATATCTAAGGATAAGTTCATAACTAATTATTTTTTTAAATAATTTTTAGTAATTTTAATTTTACCTCAGTCCCTAATTAGTAGGCTTTGGCCTCCACTGAAAAGGTCTGGTTAGGTCCAACCATTAACATGACCATACTTGGCCCATCTAGCCAATGAATGATTAGGCCCAACTTTGGTTGGCTAACCTAACTGTTGGTGCAAAAATCCATCTGCGTCGGAGAAGCTGGAGTTGAGGGAGTCGCGGTCGCCACCGGGACCTGCAAAGGAAGTCTAAACCGGAGGTGGGGTTGCTCCGGCAAGATTCTCCAATGCTCAAGTCAGTTCTCTGCCTCAACAAGAATGGAGTGCTCGAACAAAAATTTTAGCAGAATTTTGGGATAGAAAATAGAGCTTAGAGAATAATGTATCTGGGGCCCCTTTTTATAGGTGGAGGGAGCAGCAGACTGATAGCGATATTTGTAACCGTCTGGCAGTGGGCTGCCCAGGGTCAGACGGAGTTTGTTGCGAAAAGTAGTGGAGTGGACCCATGGCTATCACCGGGGCGTGCCACGTGGAGTCTGCCGCGGGGAGTGGAGCGGCGTCTGTTGTCGCGACTTGCCATAGGATGGAAGAATCGTGCGGTATCCATCGCAGGAAGTGAAGCAGTGCTGTGGCCGTTGCTGCGGCCTGCCAGGGAGTGATGGAGCCGCGTAGGATCCACCGTAGGAAGTGAAGCAGAATCGTGGCCGTTACTACGGCCTGCCAGGGAGTAATGGAGCCGCGTAGGATCCACCGCAGGAAGTGGAGCAGAGTCATGGCCATTACTATGGTCTGCCAGGGGGTCCAGACTTGTCGGCTGAAGTTCGGTTGGAGTCTGCAGCTGGAGTCAGAAGCGAAGTCCGACTCCTGTAGGAGCTCGGACGAGGTCTTCCTGCAGTCGAAGTTGGGGATGAAGTCCGACTCCCGTAGGAGTTCGGACGAAGTCTGCCTATAGCTGGAGTCGGAGATGAGATCTGGCTCCCGTAGGAGTCCGGTCGAAGTCTTCCTGCAATTAAAGTCAGGGATGAAGTTCGGCTCTCTTAAGAGTCTGGACGAAGTTTACCTGTAAGCGAAGTCATGGGCGGAGCCCGGGTCCCGTAGGAGTCCGGGCGAAGCCTTCCCGCAGTCGAGGTCGGGGACGAGATTCGACTCCCGTAGGAGTCCGGGCTGAGTCTTCCTGCAATTGGAGTTGTGGGTGAAGTTCGGCTCTCGTAGGAGTCCGAACGAATTTTGCCTACAGCCGAAGTTGGAGATGGAGTCTGGCTCCCGTAGGAGTCCGGACGAAGTTTGTCTGCAGTCGAAGTAGAAGACGGAGTCCGGCTCCCGTAGGAGTCCGGACGAAGTTTGCCTGTAGTATCCCCGAGGGGTCACTCCGAACACGAACTTCGGCTTGGGAAGGTTTTACACCCAACACCAGTCCCCCTACTTTCGAGTTCGAGTTTCGATCGGAGGAAGTACAGAAAATTTTCACAGTCGAAGTCATTTTCTTGAATTCTGCCCACGATAGCCCTCGAAAATCTTGGCATTTAATGCGCGCATGCTGGAGCCTTTTTTCAATTAGGGCGATCCGAAAAGTCTTTTCGAAATTCCCATCGGGACGTGATCCTAAGCGTCACGCCATAAAAATCCACGGACGGTCAACCCTATGCCGCGGTGAGTGGGACACGTGGTGGGTACTGGTTGGCCTAGGGACATCTGCCACCATAACTGCGTTAGGCTCCGTTGCCTATTTAAGCCCCCGCCTTTCCTCCGGGGGCTTCACTTTGCCTGTGGGTCGATGCCTTTCTTTCGCCTGAGAGCCTAGCCACTCAGCCACTCCATCGGTACCCCTTCCGACTCTGAACGTCCTTTGCGCCGGTCCTTGCCATCTCCACCGGCTCTCCGTCGTCTTCGGTCCCCCGAGTCTCTCCGAGGGGTTCTCCCGTCGGGGCCTCCGCCCCGGAGATCAACCTCAAGAGGATGCCACGGACTAGGAAGAGTGCGAGAAGGAGAACAGCGGTCTACGAGTTCTCCAGTTGTCAAACTACCGCTGAGGGTTCCCGTCGCCTTAAAGGGGGCTCGAGGGAGAATTCCTTCAACAATAGGGTTTTAATAACGGGGACAACCGGTGAAGGCATTTTGCCTGAGAACTTCGGAGTAGCTGAACAGGGCGACACCGGTAAAGGGGGCAGAGCTGTCGTCACAAGCCGTGGCGGGATCCTTGATGTCATCAGGGCTGAGGGACCAGAAGCGGTCGGCACCGCCGGTGGGGCAGTAGAACTTGTTGCGGGGATGGTGGAAGTAGCGCATGCCGACCTTATCGGAATACCTAGGATGGTGGTTGTCGTAGAGCACACGGTGGTGGCGCATATCTCCGGCGCCATTGCTGCCTCCGGGGTAACCCTGGTTCTTCTTGAAACAGATCATCGTCGCCGCTGCCGTTGCCTTTGCTGCTCCCTGAATTCTATCCCATCATTTTTTCCCTAGGATTGGAATTTTGGAGATGGAGCGGAATGAGGCAGGGGGTGAGAGCCGAGAGGCTTATCACATGTACTGAAAAATGCTGTTGGGAAGGACAAAACTGGGAAGAGAAGGATACAGCTTGAAGTGGCCTCCGGTGTATCCCTTTCGAGTTTTGTAATAATATTTTCTTTTTCTGGCCCTCCGGGTGTCTTGTAACGTACATCTTGTTAATTGAAGAATAAGAAGGAGATTTTGTTACTTCGTCCGCACTTTGCGTTGAACTGTTGTCTGCCGAATTTCTTTCCTTTATCATTGTTATTATTGTATTCCCTTCTCTCTATTTCTCTTCTTTTTTCCCTTTTCTCTCTTTTTTTCTTTTCTTTTTTTTTTTTGATGTCGTCCGTAGGTTACCAGTAGTTGTCACGTCGGCTCGTCTTTCAGTTATCCTTCTCCTTCAACCTTAATGGCTCTATAATGTATATTGGATGAATAATATGAGAAGAAAAATTTTTGCTACCTCTTATACTCACGTGTTGAATTGTCACTTGCCGAGCTTCTTTTCGGTCTTCACATCGTTCGAAGGTACCCGATTGCCATCGTATCGACCCATCCTTTTCGTCCATGGCCGCAGATTTGTCTGGGGTCGCTCGGGTTTGGTGCCCCCCACCAGGGCTCGGGCTCGGAGGTCTGATCTTTCGTCACCCCGAGGAAGTCTCATCTCGAGCTTGTGTTCAGAGCTTCCTTGAGAGCTGGGGTTCTTGATAAGAACCCCAATCCTTGCTGAGATGGGGTTCTCTGCATCTTTGACACTGTTTGTTTTTCATTCGTCACTGACGTAGCCCATCGCCTTCCTTTTTAGCCCCTCCTCCCTTTTTCTTTTTCGAGTGGAATTTTTCCTCCACCCTTGGTGGGGCTACGGGAGTCCGGCTCCCGTAGGCGAAGTCGGGGCGAAGTCCGGCTCCTGTGGGAGTCCAGACGGAGTTTACCTGCAATTGAAGTCAGAGGCAAAATCTGGCTCCCGGACGGAGCTTACCAGTGGTCGAAGTCGGGGATGAGGTTTCGGGTCCCGTAAGAGTCCGGACGGAGTCTTCTTTCGATCAAAGTCGAGGGCGAAGTCCGGCTCCCGTAGGAGTCCGGACGGGGTTTGCCTGCAGTCGAAGTTGGAGACGGAGTCTGGCTCCCATAGGAGTCCGAACGAAGCTTGTCTGCAGTTGAAGTTGGAGACGGAGTCCGGCTCCCGTAGGAGTCCAGACGAAGCTTACCGAGGGTCGAAGTCGGGGATGAAGTCCGGCTCTCGTAGGAGTCCGGACGGAGTCTTGTTGCGAAGGGGCCGCTGGGGAAGGTCCTCCTTTTTCTCTTCTGGTCTTGAATGACCAGACTTTAATTGATGTTGGGGCGAGGTTCTTTCCCTATTTCTATTGTAACAGGTTTCAGCTCTGGTTAGGATGAGGTCCTCCTCTTGTCTCTAACGCGGCTGTAGGAGCACATATGGGCGTTGCTGGGCCCTTCCCCCCTTCCGATTTAAAGAGAATCGGGCCTTCGACTATGCTCGAGTTTGGGCGAGGTTCTCCTCCTGTCCCTAACAGGGCTGTGGGGGTGCATATGGGCGTTGCAGGGCCTCTCCCCCATCCGGTCTAAAAGAGAACCGGGCCTTCGACTTTGCTCAAGTTAGGGCGAGGTTCTCCTCCTGTCCCTAACAGAGCTGTGGGGGCGCATATGGGTGTTGCAGGGCCTCTCCCCCCATTCGATCTAAAGAGAACCGGGCCTTCGACTTTGCTCAAGTTAGGGCGAGGTTCTCCTCCTGTCCCTAACAGGGCTGTGGGGGCGCATATGGCCGTTGTAGGGCCTCTCCCCCCATCCGGTCTAAAGAGAATCGGGCCTTCGACTTTGCTCAAGTTAGGGCGAGGTTCTCCTCCTGTCCCTAACAGGGCTATGGGGGTGCATATGGGCATTGCAGGACCTCTCCCCCCATCCGATCTAAAGAGAACCGGGCCTTCGACTTTGTCGAGATGAAGTTCCCCTCCTGCTTCCGATACAGTTTGTTTTGACTGCCCTGTCGATATAAGATAGTGACAAGAGGGGAGACATGTAGATATGCAACTTTTATTTAAAATAAAGTTATTGATAATACATCCGTAAGTTTTTCGAGCTCCATGGTCATGAGAGGTCTGCTCCTCTGAGCTCCTTGAGATAATAAGTTTCAGACCGGACTACTTCTTTGACCTCATACGGGCCTTCCCAGTTTGGGGCGAGCTTCCCTCGATCCTGAGGTTGCGAGACAGTGGCTCGTCGAAGCACTAGATCTCCTACTCTAAAGACTTTGTTCTTAACCCAGGAGTTATAATAGCGGGCGACTTTCTGTCTGTAGGCTGCCATTCGAACTTGAGCTACCTCCCGCCTTTCTTCCAGCAAGTCGAGGTTGGCTTTAAGACCTTGCGAATTTTGATGTTCGTCGAATGCCACGACTCGTGCCGACGAAAGCTTGAGCTCAATTGGAATGACGGCCTCCGTTCTGAAGGCTAAAGCAAAGGGGGTCTCCCCTGTGGGCAGTCTTTGGGTAGTTCGATACGTCCACAACACATGATAAAATTCGTCCGCCCAAGTTTCCTTCGCCTTTTCAAGCCTTGTCTTGATCCCCTGCAGAAGGGTTCTCTTAGTCACCTCAGCTTTGCCGTTCGCCTGAGGATGGGCTACTGATGTGAAGTTGTGGGAGATGTTTAGATCTTCACAAAATTTGATGAATCTTGCTCCCGCGAATTGTCGCCCATTATCAGTGATTAGGGTCCTGGGCAGGCCGAACCTGCATATGATTGACTTCCAGACGAAATCTTGCACTTTTGCTTCTGTGATTTTTGCTAGTGGTTCGGCTTCAACCCATTTGGTGAAGTAGTCGATCGCTACAAGGAGGAACTTCCTCTGCCCCGACGCCATGGGAAAGGATCCAAGGATGTCCATCCCCCATTGTGCAAAAGGCCACGGGGCACTCAAGGGTGTAAGCTCGGTGGCGGGCTGTCTCTGGATGTTGGCATATCT
The DNA here is from genome assembly GCF_000442705.2 of Elaeis guineensis. NCBI lineage: Eukaryota > Viridiplantae > Streptophyta > Magnoliopsida > Arecales > Arecaceae > Elaeis > Elaeis guineensis. Next base: position 25,089,393 of record NC_026004.2, on the reverse strand, counting down.
CTGGCATCGATCACACTTTCTGACATATTCAATCGAGTCATGATGCATCGTCGGTCAGTAATATCCTTGGCGGAGCAACTTGTGGGATAAAAATCTAGCCCCCAAATGATTTCCGCAGATTCCTTCATGCACCTCCCACAAGGCGTAGTCAGCTTCCGAAGGTCGGAGATATTTCAAAAGGGGCAAAGAGTATGATCTCTTATACAACTTACCCTCATAAAGGATATATCGGGAGGCTTGATTTTTGAGCTTCCGAGCCTCTTTTACATCCTGGGGGAGAACCCCATCTCCGAGATAGGTTATCAGTGGGTCGATCCAGTTGGGCTCGTGGTCAATTTCCATCACAGGCCGCGATTCTTCCGTACTCGGGCACTTTAGAACTTCTAAGAGAACGTCCTTGGGCAATTCGGTCGGAGCCAGCATTGCCAGCTTGGAGAGAAGGTCGGCCCTGATATTTTCCAACCTCGAAATCTATCTGATGTTGAAGCTGCTGAAGGCGGGGACGAGCTCCTTTACCTTTTCAAGGTATTTAGTCATGCTGTCCTCCCGCGCTTCATAGTTTCCGTTGACTTGTCCCACTACTAGTTGAGAGTCACTGTGGACTTGGAGCCGATCTATCCCCAGCTCTTTGGCGATCCTCAGTCCTGCGTCAGAGCTTCATATTCTGCTCTATTGTTTGTTACGGAGAACTCAAAGCGCAGAGCGTACTCTGCGACGACTCCCTCTGAACTGATCAAGATCAGGCCCGTGCCTGCACCTGACATATTAGAAGACCCGTCCACGTAGAGGGCCCAAAGCAACCAGAGGGATCTGCCTCTTCTTTGGGGGAGTTCGGTCGGGATTTCGGACCGTCAATTTTGCATTGTTCAGGTTCGGCCTCCTCTGGGATAGTACACTCCACTATGAAATCTGCCAATATCTGGGCCTTCACGCTGGCCTGGGTCGATAATTGATGTTGAATTCTGTGAGCTCGATCGCCCATTTTGCCATCCTCCCGGAGGCATCCACCCGATGCAGAATCGCCTTGATCGGTTGGTCGGTGAGCAGCGTTACGGTGTGCCCTTGAAAGTAGGGTCGGAGCCTCCGGGCTGCAATCAACAAGGCGTAAGTCAGTTTTTCTAATTTGGTATACCTGGTCTCGGCGTCTCTCAATGCACGACTGACGTAGTAGATCGGCCGTTGGACTTTTGCTTCTTCTTTGACAAGGACTGCTGCAAGGGCCATGGGAGAGATCGCCAGGTACAAAAATAGTTCCTCTCCAGGCTCTGGCTTTGCCAACAACGGGGGTGAGCCGAGGTAGCTCCTTAGTTCTTCGAACGCCTGTTGGCACTCAGGGGTCCAACAGAAGTTCTTCGACTGCTTGAGAGTTTGGAAAAAGGGTAAGCACCGTTCGACTGACCTCGCGACAAAGCGATTCAGGGCTGCCACCCTCTCTGTAAGGCGCTGAACCTCTTTTATCGACCTTGGGGTGGTCATCTCCTGGATGGCATGAATTTTCTCCGGATTGGCCTCAATTCCGCACCCCGATATCATGAAGCCCAGGAACTTTCCTGAGGTCACTCCGAAAGCACATTTAGTCGGGTTCAGCTTCATTTTATATTTTTGGAGGGCGTTGAAGGTCTCTTTGAGATCGGCGACGTGGTTCATAGAAGATTTACTTTTTATGAGCATGTCATCCACGTAGATCTCCATATTGTGGCCGATCTGCTCCTTGAAGATTTTGTTCACCAATCGTTGGTAGGTTGCGCCTGCATTTTTTAGGCCGAAAGGTATGACCCTGTAACAGTAAAGGCCATGGTTAGTAATGAAAGCAGTCTTTTCTTCATCTTCTGACGCCATCCTGATTTGATTATAGCCGGAGAATGCATCCATGAAGGTGAGGAGCTCATGGCTCGAGGTCACATCCACCAGTTGATCAATTCTGGGCAGGGGGTAGCTGTCCTTGGGGCGGGCTTTATTCAGCTTTTTGAAGTCTATGCACATCCTCCACTTGCCGTTTGCTTTTTTGACTAGGATAACGTTGGAAATTCAATTAGGATAATTGACTTCCCTAATGAATCCAGCCTTAAGGAGTTTGTCCACTTCCTCGACTATCGCCTTCTGCCTCTCTGGTGCATGACCCCGGATTTTTTTTTTCGTCGGTCGATGCTTGGGATCAACGGCTAAGCGGTGCTCCATGACTTTCATGTCGATCCCCGGCATGTCCACCGGAATCCAAGCGAAGACGTCCGCATTCTTTCACAGAAAATCGATGAGACGCATCCGCACCTCTTCCCCCAAGTTGGAGCCGATCATCGCCACATGCTCTGCATTTCCATCGTTCAAAGGGATCGGTATCAGATCTTCAATTGGATTGTCCCCCTCTTCAGTGAGGTCGTCGCAAGCATCCAGCCCATCAACTGGACAGGTGTCGGATTGATCGCTTCTTTGCAAGGATATGTTGTAGCAATGTCTGGCCAGGGCTTGGTCTCCTCGGACCTCTCCGATCCCCTGGTTGGTGGGAAATTTCAACTTCAAATGGTAGGTTGACATGATGGCTTGGAGAGCATTGAGGTCAGATCTGCCGAGGATTGCGTTGTAGGCTGACGGCGCCTTCACCGCCAGAAAATTTACCAGAGCCCTGGATTGTCTTGGATATCGACCCGCAGCTATAGTCAAAGTCACCATTCCCTCCATCGGGACAGCATCGTCGGTAAACCCTACTAGAGGGGAGGTAATCGGCCTCAAATGGCCGTCAAGGATGGACATTCTCGAAAAGGCATCGTAGAACAAAATATCGGTCGAACTTCCATTGTTGACAAGAATGCGACGGACGTCGTAGTTTGCTATATTCAAGGAAACCACAACAGCGTCGTTATAAGGGAATTGGACTCCCTGAGCGTCTTCTTCAGTGAAGGTTATAGGCTCCTCAATCTTTTGTCGCTTAGGGGGTACGGCCAGTACGTTGGTTGCTTCCTGCCGGAATCCTCCCGAGATGGTGTTGGCAAAATCCGTCGGAGGCCGATTGTCCGACCGCTCCATGTCGGTGACTATTGTCGGAGGATGTGGGGTCTGGGACACCAGAGGTGAGGTCGGAGCCTGAGATCTGGCCGCAGAGGCCGTGGGTCGCCGTGTGGATGCTTCGCAAGAAGGCATCGGGCGAGGATCCAGTGGGGGAAAGAGGAGCGAATGTCAGAGAAGATGACCAGAGGCAGTCCCGTTGAGCACTCCTTTAAGAACAAGGGTACTGCGAAGACACAGCCCCTTCCTCTAGTGCCAATCCTGTTGGTGCAAAAATCCACCTGCGTCGGAGAAGCTGGAGTCGAGGGAGTCGCGGTCACCGTCGGGACCTGCAAAGGAAGTCTAAACTGGAGGTGGGGTTACTCCGGCAAGACCCTCCGACGCTCAAGTCAGTTCTCTGCCTCAACAAGAATGGAGTGCTCGAACGAAAATTTTAGCACAGTTTTGGGATAGAAAATAGAGCTTAGAGAATAATGTATCTGGGGCCCCCATTTATAGGCAGAGGGAGTAGCAGACTGATAGCGATATCTATAACCGTCTGGCAGTGGGCTGCCCAGGGACAGGCAGAGTTTGTTGCGAAGAGTAGTGGAGTGGACCCGTGGCTATCATCGGGGCGTGCCACGTGGAGTCTGCCGCGGGGAGTGGAGCGGCGTCCGTTGTCGCGACTTGCCATAGGATGGAAGAATCGTGCGGTATCCATCGCAAGAAGTGGAGCAGTGCTGTGGCCGTTACTGCGGCCTGCCAGGGAGTGATGGAGCCGCGTAGGATCCATCGCAGGGAGTGGAGTAGAATCGTGGCCGTTACTATGGCCTGTCAGGGAGTAATGTAGCCGCATAGGATCCACCACAGGGAGTGGAGCAGAGTCATGGCCGTTACTACGGTCTGCCAGGGGGTCCAGACTTGTCGGCTGAAGTTCGGTTGGAGTCTGTAGCTGGAGTCGGAAGCAAAGTCCGGCTCCTGTAGGAGCTCGGACGAGGTCTTCCTGCAGTCGAAGTTGGAGATGAAGTTCGGCTCCCGTAGGAGTCCGGACGAAGTCTACCTGTAGCTGGAGTCGGAGACGAGATCTGGCTCCCTTAGGAGTCCGGTCGAAGTCTTCCTGCAATTAAAGTCAGGGACGAAGTTCGGCTCCCTTAAGAGTCCGGACGAAGTTTACCTGTAAGCGAAGTCGTGGGCGGAGCCCGGCTCCCGTAGGAGTCCGGGCGAAGCCTTCCCGCAGCCGAGGTCCGGGATGAGATCTGACTCCCGTAGGAGTCCGGGCTGAGTCTTCCTGCAATTGGAGTTGTGGGTGAAGTTCGGCTCTCGTAGGAGTCCGGATGAATTTTGCCTGCAGTCATAGTTGGAGATGGAGTCTGGCTCCCGTAGGAGTCCGGACGAAGTTTGTCTGCAGTCGAAGTAGAAGACGGAGTCCGGCTCCCGTAGGAGTCCGGACGAAGTTTGCCTGTAGTATCCCCGAGGGGTCACTCCAAACACGAACTTCGGCTGGGGGAGGTTTTACACCCAACACTAACTATCATTTAGAAAGATGCAGTCAAAAAATCATATTATGAATGACAATTCCATCAGCCGATAAGCACTAGGCCTTTGGGCCTCCAATGATTATCCAACTGATGGAGCTATTATCATCCACTTAATGGAAGGCTATGATCTAGTTATCACCATAACTATTTTATTTTAAGGACCTAATAATTTTAGAGGATTTAATTGATTTAGAGGATGAGGTCAGATGAACCAACTTATCATATTCCTCCCACTGGCTTCACCAAGTCAGCTTAAAGGGGACCATTAAAAGGGTTGGTCTAGGAGCACCTAAATCAGTCACACTGATTTACCTATCTGACATGGATCAGCTCGAATAGTCAAGTGATCCAATCAAAATATAATTTCACCAGGAGGTCAGGTAAGTTCGATCGATGGGAGGGTCTGCCAAAACTTGCCTGAGACACCATAAAAAATGGCTAGGTAAGCGGGCTCCCAATTAAAAACCACCGGTCTGGTTTACCTTAGACACGAACTGGTTTAATTAGTTTCGATTGGATCAATCCAACAGTTTGTGTTAGACCGCTTAGCCAAGAATCAAGTCCATTTGGTTCTTGTTAAAGATATGGACTTGACCAACTACAACTATTGTAATTGATCTAGAGAATTTTTGACCTAATCTCAGACAATAATTGATTAGATTTAGTCAATTCTCTAATTAAGTCCATCTTTAATCTAACCTTAGGTCTAACTTAATTAATGGACCTAATTCCCACTAACTTATTAACCCAATGTGTTATGGTTTGTGTTTTAGGTTCTTCAATTCACAATCCTAGAACCTAATCAAAATAACTTCTTAATTCTCAATTAAGTTTTGGACTGAGGGTTGGGGTTCAGCTTTTTGAAAATAATTTTTATATTTGTAAAATAATTTTACAACATAGTTCCACCAACCAAGTTGCATGTTTGATTCGTAATCAAGATGCAAATGAAATAAACATGAAACTACTTTAGATCTAATCTAAACAGATTCATGTAATTGAAACAACTTCAACTTTAAACTGTGCAAATTTTTTAGACAAAAATATGATGGTTCTTTGCACAGGTTATATTAACAAAGAGATTTTATTTTATATTTAAATATCTTTTAAATCTAATAAATCATAAATTTAATCTAGATCACATCTAACAAATTTATGATTAAAGATAAATCTACACGAACTAGGACAACCTTTGCACTGTAAAGGGTAAACCTTACAGCAGGACAACCTTGCAGTTCGTGATTGATCTAAAAATTTTAATTTTAAATTTAATAATTAGATTATAAATTAGATCTAATCTAAAAAATAATTTAAGCATGTATAAATAATCATGTAATAAACAACCTAGGCTCTGATACCAATTGAAGGAACCAGATATAAGATTTCATGGTCAGATCTTGAAACTTTTTCAAGATCATGCAGCGAAAGACTAAAATAAATTAAAATTTATTTTATAAAATCAGAGAATCTCTAGATCTAAGATCCTATTATATGATTATTATATGGCATTAAATCAGAAATTAAAACATATAGAGAATGAACTACATGTTGATCATATCAACATGTTTCAATGCTACATCTAATGTATGTAATAAACAATAGATCAGATCTATTACCTTGCAAGTTAGACGTTCTAATCTTACTGATCTGGGCTTGAGGATGATGTTGCGAGCTGTACATGCATCCGACCTCTAGGAGTCATCCATACGAGCCCACGAATGTCGATCAAATATCCTATTCCAATACCATAATCCAGGAGTCATACACCTCTTCGGTCAGCTCTCCATTCAGCTATTCCAATACCATAATCCATGAATCTCTAGGAGTCATACACCTCTTCGATCAGCTCTCCATTCAGGAAAGCTATCTTTACATCCATCTGTCAGATCTCATAATCCAGATGAGCAGCTATTGCAAGCATTATTCGAATGGATTTGAGCATTACCACAAGGGAGAACGTCTCGTCATAGTCAATACCATAACATTGTTGATACCCCTTGGCAACCAGATGGGCTTTATAGGTCTCCACCTTTCTATCTGTGCCCCTCTTCCTTTTAAAGATTCATTTACACCCAATGGGTTTAACCCCTTCAGATAGGTCAACCAATGTCCATACATCATTGATCTTCATGGACTCCATTTCAGATTTCATGGCTTCAAGTCATTTTTCAGAATCAGATCTCTACATTGCATCCATATAGATGATCAGATCCTCATCGTTCTCATCGAGTTTGATGGGATCATCGTCTCGGATCAAGAAACTATAGTATCTATCCGACTAACGCGGTACTCTATCAGATCATCTTAATGGTGCAGGTACATTGGGCTCCAGATCTGATCTAATCAAATTTGATTCAGGTTCAGCTGTTGGTGTTGGTCCTTCTACCTGTTGAACTTCATCAAGTTCAACCTTAGAGGCAATGGTTCCTTCACCAAGGAACTCCTTTTCTAAAAAGGTTGCCTTAAGACTGACGAACACCTTTTGTTCATCAACATGGTAGAAAAAATATCTTTTGATCTCTTTGGGGTACCCTATGAATGTGTATTTGTCAGACCTAGGTCCAAGTTTATCTATAACTAACCATTTGACATAGGCCAGGCACCCCCAGATCCTAAGGTGTGAAAGTGCTGGCTTATGTCCTGTCCATATCTCATATGGAGTCTTAATTACAGACTTACTTGGAACCCTATTTAACAGATAACAAGCTGATTCGAGTGCATATCCCAGAAGGATATCGGCAAGCTGGCAAAATCTATCATAGATCGAATCATATCTAACAGAGTCTGATTTCTCCTTTCAGACACACCATTATGCTGTGGTGTTTTTGGAGGAGTCCATTGAGAGAAAATCCCATTCTCTCCTAGATATGTGAGAAACTCACCAGAAAGGTATTCTCCTCCTCAGTCAGATCGAAGAATTTTAATACTCTTTTCAGTTTATTTTTCTGCTTCACTTCGGAATCGTTTGAACATTTCAAATGAATCTGACTTATTTTTCATCAGATAGACATATCCATATCTGGATAGATCATCTGTGAAAGTGATGAAGTAGAAATATCCATCTCTAGCACTTGTGCTTATGGGCCCGCATACATCAGTATGTACTAGGTCCAAGAGCTCAGTAGCTCTCTCATCTTTTTCAGTAAAAGGTGACTTGGTCATTTTACCAAAAAGATAAAACTCACAGGTTGAAAGTGATTCACAATCACTGACTTCAAGGATTTTCTCTTGAGTCAACCTGTTTATTATGTTCTTGTTTATATGACCTAGCCTACAGTGTCATAAGTAGATATCTGACACACTATCTAATCTACGGTGCTTGCTAGTAGAATAGACTCTTATCGGGCTTGATCTTTTTGGTCTGGCCCTGCACTGATGTCCCAGCCTGAACTTGCACCTTCTTCACTTTGTTCTTCTTGTTCTTCTTTCCTTTCTCAAAGGGTTGAGAACCGGAAGACAAACCTTCCACTAAGTTCATCGACTCCTTGTGGAGTTGGTGATCCTTCTCAAAGTTCTGAAGCAACCCCAGTAACCCGTGGTAGTTTTCTTCAGGCTTTGTCATTCTATAATGAGTGAGGAATGGAAGATAAGACTTGGACAGCGAGTTCAGTATTACATCTTTCTCAAGCTGCTCATGAAAAGATAAGTCGAGCTTGCTCAAACGCTCCATCAGCTCGATCATGTACAATACATGATCAGTGAATTTCTACCCACGCAAAGATAATAAGATCAGATCTCATAAATTTTTTTTAAATTTTAAATTGATAATATATGTATTTTTTGAACTTGGATAGGTTTAGATCTGGTATTTTGTATGTGGAGTTAAAGGGTTTAATCTAATTTATTTTTTGCTGCCTATTTTCAAAATTTTGAAATTTACACATGCTGTCTATCCAATTTTCTAACAGTGATATCAGAGCCACAGATTTTGCAAACACATATGATCTGATTTTTAGATTAGATGTAAAAGTTTTAATAATTTAAAACTAATTTTGTGCTGATATAAGGTTATCCTGATGTAGGGTTTACCTTCTATATTACAAAGGTTGTCCTAGTACAAGATTGATCGATTTTGAAAACTATTTTCAAAATAATTAAATCAAATCTTTTAGATCTAAAAATTAGTATATATGATATATTTATTTTTAAGTTTAGATCTGGAATTAGAATGATTAAAAGTTCACATCAAACTAATATAAGGTTGTCCTGATATAAGGTTTAGCCCCTATATTGTAAAGATTGTCCTAGTTTGATGTAAATCAATATTTGAAAAGATATTTTTAAAATATTTTAATTATTATTTTAGATCTAATTTTAGATCTATTTTATATGTGTAAATTTAGTTTTAGATCTAAATTTAATATATTTGTGATGCATATTTGATTTAGATCTGAAACTACGTATATTCGATATATGAAACTAAGTTTAAATCTGAAACAGTTTCAAGATCATAAGCCATTAATTGCATGCAATAAAATATAATTTAAAAATTATTTTTAAATCTAAAATTATGTTATTGCATGTAGGTATCAGTTGAACAAATTAGGTCTAAATAAACAAACTACAATTAGGGTCTAATTGATTAGATCAGGCTAGAACTCGTTTTCGATTTTGAGTAGTTGATTGAACCTAATCAATGGATGATTAGGATTAGATTATAGAAGCTCAAAGTCAACTTTAGTTGTAGTTGGTCACATCGATTCATATTTTGATATGAGTTGATTGACTTAAGACCGAATTTGGCTCAGTAGTTTGGATCCGTTTCAATAGATTAATCTAATCAATTTTAATCAATCAATTTGATGTCTAAAATAAGTATTTAGATGGTGGTTATTTAATTAATTTTATTATTTGACTTGATCAATTTTGATTGTTGTCTAAGGAAAGCAACGGGAGGATCCTCATGCATCTTAACTTATCTTTCCATCTTGAGAGATTTAATTTCATATTAGGCTACTTATTGACTCGAGTTCACCTATGCCAACTATACTGGTTACACATATTGATGTGCTGACCTAATTTAATTAATCAGATGTTAGATCTGCTGATTTAGAAGAGATTTAAACCTAAATCTTCTCATTAAATATTAAGTCTAGAGGTCTTCTATCATTGTAGAGATGCGGATATCTTTCTGACGTTGATCGTTCTTGGTTGGTTTCAGTGGTTCTATTGCATCAAGAAGGTACAATTACTCTATTAACATTTGATATCCCGAGTTAAAGATGGGGTTGGGCCCAATAATTATTAGGTGAGGGTCCCAATGACGGTTTTATGCCCGCTAGTGAATGATGGGTCTGACTTAACTAAGAAATGTGTCAATAACTATTAAGTGAGGCCACAGGACTTAGAGACCAAGTCCATTACATCTTGTTTAGTGAAGTAATGGACAAACTGTTGTCCACTCATTGATCTATACTCATCAATAACTGTTAGGTGAGGTGTGTATAGATTAATACAACTGCAGTACCCACTTGAAATCGATCGCGTATAGGTTTCCGTTTCTCCACCCGAGGAGTGTGGAAGATTCGAAAAAATAATGGGAGCTCTTGTTTGTTTTGAAAGTTTTTAGAACAAACAATATTATAAGTACAAAATCTAACTAAAAACTATTCTCTCTGTAGATAATCATGTCGAGTTCAAATTTCTTAGCCCAAATCCTCGATACAAATAGATTGATCGGCACCAATTATAAAGATTGGCTTCAAAAGCTGAGAATCATTCTTAATTCCAAAAAACTCACCTATGTCCTCGACTAGGAAGCACCTGCATTACCTCCTCCCCCATCCGCTGATCAACGAGATGCACTTGAGAAGTGGATGGATGAAGATAATAAGGCGAAGTACTATATCCTAGTATCCATATCCAATGATCTTCAGCAATAGCATGAAGACATGAGGACTGCCAGGGAGATGCTGGTTCATCTGCAAGAGTTGTATGATGAACAGAGTCGCACAGCTTACTTTGAGATCTCTCAAAGATTTTTCAAAGCGAAGATGCATGATGGGCAGTCTATCAATGATCATTGTTTGACAATGATCAAGGACATATAGAAGCTTCAGAAGCTCGAGATGAACATGAACAAAGAATTACAGGTGGATTTGATCCTCCAGTCTCTTTCTGATTCATATGGATAGTTTATCATGAACTACCATATGAATAAGATTGATGCTACTTTGCCAGAATTACTGAATATACTGGTAACTACAGAGGGTACCTTGAAAAGTTCAAGGGGTACTGTTCTGGCTGTGGAGCGGACTTCCTCTAAAACAAAGTCTTCTTTCAAGAAGAAAAAAAAGCTTGCAAAGAAATAAAAAAATGAAGCCAAGCCTAAGAAATAGGTTTCGAAGAAGCCGACGATAAAGAAAAATATTTTCATTGTAATATCGAAGGTCACTGGAGAAGGAACTGTTCGGCCTATCTGACGATTGTCAAGAGTAAGAAGAAGGATGGGCCTTCTGAAGGTACATCTGAGTTGCTCATTATTAAAACTAATCTAATGATTTTCTCTTCTTCTAGTTGGGTTCTTAATTCTGGTTCAAGTGCTCATTTGTGCACTTCAATGCAGGATCTTGAAGAAGTTAGGGGGCTGAGGGAAGGCGAGATCACTCTCCAGGTCAGCAATAGAGCAAGGATTGCTGCTGTGGCTAGAATCTACCCTTTACGACTACTGTTAGGATTTAGTTTGCTTTTGAAAGACTGTTTCTATGTACCTATAGTCAGTAAAAATTTGATTTCTATCTCTGCGTTGGCATAGGATAATTATAATTTTTATTTCAATAAAGATATATTTTATTTATTTTGGAAATAAACTTGTGGCACATATTTTTTAATTGATGGTCTTTACCATTTCCATACGGATGTAAGTGTAAATATTAACGAGTAAATAGTGAATGTCATAGGGTCTAAGAGATCTAGAGATAGGATCAGCCAGAAGTATCTATGGCACCTTAGGCTAGACTATATTGGAGAAGACAGACTCAACAAACTGGAGAAAGATGATCTTTTTGGACCATTAACGTCTGAATCTTATCCAATCTGTGAATCATGTCTTAAAGAAAAATAGCCAAGCTGCCCTTTGTGGGATAAGAAGAAAGGACCACTAAGATATTAGCCCTGGTACACACTGACGTGTAAGGTTCATTTGATGTCGAAGCCAGGGGTGGCTATATCTACTTCATAACTTTTACCGATGATTATTCGCGGTATGAATTTGTGTATCTGATGCATCAAAAGTCTAAAGCCTTTGAAAAGTTCATAGAATTTAGATATAAAGTAGAATAACAGATCAAAAAATTTATAAAGGTTCTTCGATCAGATCGAGGAAGAGAACAATGGCATAGTCTCGTAGTGGACACCTCCAGAGACACCTCAGCTCAACAGAGTATCCAAAAGGAGAAATCAGATCCTATTAGATATGGTCTGATTCATGATGAGCTTCACAGCCCTTTTTGATTTTTTTTTGGAGACATGCTTTGCTTTCTGCGATTCATCTCTTGAATCAAATTTTTTCTAAATCCGTTCCTACCACACTATATGAGTTATGGTATGGTAAGAAGTCAACTCTTAGATACCTCAAGATTTGGGGATGTCCGACTCATGTCAAGCGATAGCAAACGAACAAGTTAGAGGCTAGGTCCTTTAGGGCTCATTTTCTAAGATATCCTAAGAAAACTATGAGATACTACTTCTATCTTCTTGAAGATCACAATGTGATTATGAGCCATCATACCGTATTTCTGAAAAAAGAGTTTATTCAAGAAGGAGGCAGTGGAAGGAAGATTAAGCTCAAAGAGAAAGTCTCTGAAGAGCATCGAGTCCAAGAACCTGAACTCAGTAATGAGCCAGTAGATGTGATACCTCCTCTATCTCATAAATCAAGTAGGATCTCCCATCATCCTGAAAGATACTTAGGTATTCTTACAGAGAATTTAGAGAAAGCATTCCTTGTGAGAGATAGAGATATTAGGAATGATCCCAAACCTACGATGAGGCAATGTTAGATGTAGACTCTGAGAAATGGATGGAAGTGATGAAGTTAGAAATTGACTCCATACATTCCAATCAAATTTGGTCCTTAGTAGATCCACCTGAAGGTATTGTACTTATTGGGTGTAAATAAATTTACAAAAAGAAGATTGGGTCGGATGGTAAGGTAGAGACCTATAAGGCAAGACTAGTGACGAAAAGTTATAGTCAACGCAAAGGCATTGACTATCATAAATTTTTTTTACCTGTAGTCATGTTAAAATCCATCCGTACTCTGCTTGCGATAGCAACATTTCATGATTATAAAATCTAATAGATGGATGTGAAAACTACTTTCCTAAATAGATATCTTGAAGAAGATATCTATATGGAGCAGTCTCTGGATTTCACATCCAGTAATAGTGATCACAAGATCTGCAAGCTGTAAAGGTCCATATATGGACTCAAGTAAGAATCTCTGAGTTGGAACACTTGCTTCAATGATGTGATCAAAATATTTGATTTTATCAAAAACGAGAAGGAACCATGTATGTGCAAAAAAGTCAGTGAGAGCGCTATCACATTCTTCGTATTGTACGTGGATGATATCCTCCTAATTGAAAATGATACTTCTATGTTGACATCGGTCAAAATATGGTTGTCAAAAGAGTTCGTCATAAAAGACCTAGGAGAAGCTTCCTACATTTTTGGTATAAAGGTCTATAGAGATAGATTCAAGAGAATGATAGGACTCTCACAGCATATGTACATAGAGGAGGTGCTGAAAAGGTTCAGCATAGAAAACTCCAAGAGGGGTCTTTTGCCCCTTAGACATGGCATTCATCTCTCCAAGAAGATGTGTCTTGATATACCTTAGGAGATCCAGCGCACGAGCAAGATCCCTTATGCTTCGGCAATAGAGAGTCCCATGTATGTCTTGTTATATACATGCCCTGATATAGACTTGTCGTGAGAGTCACGAGTAGATATTAGATGAATCTAGGTGAAGAATGCTGGATTGCTTTTAAAAATATTCTTAAGTACTTGAGAAGGACTAAGGATTTGATGTTGATCTTTAGTAGAGGATCAGAGCTGAAAGTTGAGGGATACACTGATTCAGACTTTATGACTAATATCGATGATAGAAAGTCTACATCATAGTGTATCTTCTTGTGTAATGGTGGTGCGGTTAGTTGGAAGAGTTTCAAACAGTCGATCATTGCAGATTCGACCATGGAAGTCGAGTACATCGCCACCTCTGAAGCTGCTAAGGAAGTCTTTTGGTTCAAGAAGTTTATTGCAGAGCTGGGTGTAATGCCATCAGATGCCATTACACTGCACTGTGACAACAATGGTGCCATAGCTCTCACTAAGAAGCCCAGGTCTCACCAGAAGTTCAAGCACATAGAGCGGCGGTTTCACATCATACACGAATACCTCGAGAAGAAGTTCGTCATGATGCAGAGAGTCGACTCCACGCTGAATGTGGCAGATTCGTTGACCAAGCCTCTTAGCCATCAAAAGATCGAAGCTCACATTGAGAAGATGGGTCTTAGGTATATGGCCAATTGACTTTAGGTCAAGTGGGAGTTTGTTGGATTTGTGCCCAAGAAGTCAATTATTGACTAACATATTATATAATTCTAGAGCTTATACTTGTACTTGTAATCTTTTTATTATCAATAAAAGATTTTTTTCATTCCAATCATGTTTATGTGTCTATGATTTATCTTACAAATTAATAAGATGATTTTTGTATATTCTTAAAGAGTTAAGAATTTGAGACATACATTAATTAGTGATTAATTTCTAAATGCTCTCGATCAAAAAATCATCATGGAGGATACTAATCAATCTATTTGAGATCGGTACATGGTTCATCTCTTTTGTAGGTAGATGAGTCTCGAATTTATGGTGTAGAGACACTGGGGTGAAGGTGTAGATGGTTGTTAGAGAATAACTTGCACTGAGCGTGACCAACACGAGAACTACATGGATGTCTACTCACTCATCAGTGGTCTTCTTGATGTCGCAGTGGTATGAGTGGTCCTTTGACTTGCGGTGTCAATTGGCTATTCGCAATGAGGCTACTGGGTTTGACTGTACATTCTCTTGGTCCCTAGTCATTTGGATCCTTGCTGTGTATATTGGCTTTAGTAGGTTTAGATTCGCTGTTTGGAGTAGGATGCACCTAAATAGAATCTATCGATATTGATAGAAAATGAGAAGTCCTATGCGATTTGTGAGATTGAGTTCAGAAAGTCTTTGGCCAAAGCAAGTGTGAATATTGGAAAAGAGTTTTTATGAAATTTATAAATGAACTCGAGTTGAGTCAATCTAGCATATGACTGATGATGGGGTCTGACGAGCTCTCCATGACCTTCGTCAAGTCAGGACTCACACTAGAAAAACTGAATCATACGATAACTGCACCTAGGGGTTCGTACTTTCATTTTACTGGATTGTCACTATATACTGCTAGGTGTCACTGGTGGATTGTGAGACTCATCGGATGTCATCTTGATGATCGATGGCCCTCAAAGGATAGATTGAAAATATTTCAATCCATCGAAAAGAGTTTCGATGATATTGTGATAGAGATCACAATTGATCTCACTACCAAATAGCATGAAACCTATAGGATCACACATTAAGGGATTTAATCTTGAATTTATCAATTGAACTTTTGAAATTCTAATTGGGTTAGGATTTAGTGAAACTCTATTAGGTTTATGAGAATCATGTTAGCACATGGTTAAACCTAATTCTTTTTGGAACTTCGATTTGATCAAGTCTATCGCCTTGAACCTTACCTAAATTCATTTGGATTTAATTAGACTCTTAATTATGAGTCCAAGAGGATTTGATTAAGTCAATTAGTTGGCATAATTATTTTAATATTATCTTAATATTATCTCTTAGTTATCTCTAAGTTTGCATGTGGAATAGATGAAAGAATATGTGGTGCATCTTTTTCTTTTTGAAAATTATTGGGCATCATATCCTAGAGGGGGCCACCCCCTCTTATGTGTCATGGCATGGAAGAGAGAGAGTGGGATCCACACCCCACCTTTTATGGCTAGAGATCCCTTTGTGAGGCACCAAGAGTTAGCACCCCAACTACCTGACATCTATTCTCATGATGCCTCTTGTATATGCTTAAAGGGGCTGATTAATTATTATTTATATCTGATTTTAATTGGTATAAATCAGATTAAAAATATAGAAGATTCTTATGAGATAAGAATCTACCTTTTTAAGATAATTGGGTTCCTAATATATGTCAGGGTAGTGTCTATATATGAAGGGTGGTCTCTAAGATTTTAAAAAATGATTTTGATCAAGAAAAACTCACCCTCTCTCCATCTCCATGCCTCCTCTCATCATTTTCTTCCTTTCCATGCCCAAAAGTTGGGTGCTCTCTCTTTCACATGCCTAGAAGAAGTTCTGGTGACTTAGAGATCAAGGATCAAGGAGAAGAAAAAAAAGCTACAGATTAAGGAGTTGATCTCGCAGTTGAAGATCAAAGGAGTTGATCAAAGTCTTCAAGGCCAAAGTTCTTCTTGAGAAGAAGAATCTCATACGAGAAGAAAAGTTCAAGATCGATCTCGATGGATATTCGTAGAGGCCCTATATGTATGTGGCTCAATCTTCTACGAATCCGAGATCATCGAAAGCGATGAATTTCTACTCGTGCAAAGATAATGAGATCAGATCTCATAAAATTTTTCTAAATTTTAGGTTGATAATATGTGCTTTTCTTAGATTTGGATAGGTTTAGATCTGGTATCTTGCATGTGAGGTTAAAGAGTTTAACCCGATTTATTTTTCACTGTCTATTTTTAAGTTTTTAAAATCTGCATATGCTGCCTATCCGATTTTCTAACAGATAGCTATATCAAGTATAGATCATTGTGTGTCATGTACGTTGATTGTCCTCTTAATTAAGGAGTGTGAAGACACTGGTATGGCATGCAAGTGAGATATAGGAATACATCTCACTGAATGTGACCAATTACTGAGCACTCTACTGTCAAAAGTAGCTCACGAAGGATATGGGTATAAGTGTCCCTCTGACTTGAGTTCACCATGGTGACTTGCAAGCAATTCACTATACTTTGGTGCTAGACTAACTAAATTTTTAATTCAGTGATGAAAAATTTTTGGGCATAGTCAAGTACTTGCGAAGTCGGTGTGTGAGTCAAGATGGAATTGACCCCTCTAAATAAGTAGGAGTTAATGTATCAGTGCGTTTCAATTTAGTAAAATCTTGATCGGGGTAATCCATGTGATAGATTTTAAAAATTAAAATATAATATGGATAATCATATCAGGGTTGGCAGTTAAATCTTAGGTCAATTTGAGCATTTGAGTCAAAGAGATGAATTATACGGTAACCATATGCCAATAGGTTCTTGAATGATGCTTTGTAATCTTTCGACCTATCCAGACGTCGGATATCATTGCTAGATGGTCACTTTGATTGGTATAGAAAGATTATTCCCATACTACCAGCTTAGGTTCAAACCTATGGGGTCACATCCAAAAGAAGTTTCTGACTGATCATATGGCTGATCAACGATTAAGAATCGTTCTAGGATAAAATAGTCAATTCGATTGATGATTAACCCTATACAAAAATTATAATAAATTAATTTGCTAATTATTGATGAATTATAGGAGGATTGATTAGTAATTGATTACTAATTAACTCAATTTGATTGAGCATTGAGGTTTGGATCTAATCTAATTGAATTGGATTCAATTTGGTTTGATCTGATTAGGTTATGAGATGACCTAATCGCTAAGGATTTTCGATTCCTGATATGACCAAGACTTGAGCTCGATTAATTTTTGATTTGATTAATATTTAATTAAAATTATTTACTATCTAATTAGATTGAATTTAATGGTCTAATTAGATTTAACCTAATTTGATTAGATTAAGAATCTAATTAGATGAGAAAAATAATTCGAATTCGAATCCCTTGCACCTCCTTTATCTGCGCCTTCTTATTCTTCACATGAGAAATATTTTACATAATTTTTTCTCATATTCAAAAGCCTTTCCCACATTTTCATCTGAGTTTTTTTAAATTAGAAATTGGTTGATTTAAATTTGAGTTTAAATTGGTTTGAATTTGAATGAAAATCTAAAGTTCAAATTGAGTTGGACTCTCCTCTTCATGCCATCACATTTCTCCATGCATAAAATATTTTTGCATGAGATTTTTTTTACCATTCTAATATTGGTCGACCCCACTCTGAGTTCATAAGATAAAGATAAATTTTGATTTAATATTTAATTAAAATTTGATTTAAATTGGTGATAAGGATCAACCAACACTTAAATTTGAACCGAAACTACCTTATTCTTATTCTTATCTTCTATGGGACATCAATCTTAAAAGGGGATCAATTTTGTGCAAGATTAGAAGTGATTTTTGGCATAAGAAATCTGAGAGAGGGGATGTAAAAGGTTGAGAGTGGGTTGGGCTTCCGTGCGTGAGAAACAGAGGAAGTGTTCTTTTTCTTGGGTATGAGCTGTGAGTTCTAGGGTTTCATCTCTAGATTTTGTGAGAAGAAAAATACAAGAGTGAGTCTTGTCCAATCTTTCACACCATCACTTTCTCATAAAGTTTCATCTTTTGATCTAAAGAAGTTTAAGAGATTCGAAGAAAGGAGCTTGGATCAACCATCCAGAGCCTTCGACGTGAGCTAGCACTCCCGTGAAGGAAGATCCGATCAGAGCTTCAAATGGATGACATGTAAAGACTGGACGATCTGTGTGACTGCTCGACATCTGTGAGAGTTTCATACCATACTTATCAGTAGTGGAGATCATCGATCCATGAAAAGCTGATGAGTTCTGAACTCTATCGATATAATTTAAAGTTAGATCAAATTCAGGATATCAATGTGATCGATATGGTTTTCTATTTTATATCAAATTTTATATATAAATTTTTCATATTCTAGATCCTTAATGGTAGTTTAGATCTGATCTAAGATATATTTAGAAGATTAAAATATTTAATCTTTTATTATTTTACTGTAAAATTTTGAAAATATATGCTTTAAACTATCCATTTTTTCTTTAGATGGTATCAGAGCAAAGTTTCTTATGACATGAATTTTTTGCATATAATCTAATTTTAATTATTTAGATTAGATCTAAATAGTTAATTTTGAATCTAAGTAGTATAGTAATCTAATTAGATAGATCTTCATAGCCATCCGATCATAGAAGAAATCAGAATTTCACTATCCTATTTATCCATTCGATGAGATTTTCTATGACGTATAAGGATGCTGTACAATCTTTTCTATGATGATGAATAATAAAAAAAATTTTAAAATTTTATTTTAGATTTGAAATAATGTATATTAGATCTAAAATTAGAGTCTTGATCATTAGATGATTGATTATAAAAATATTTTATAAAATTTAAAACTATTTTCAAATATTGAATCCGAACGCATATCAACCCAAAACTTAATTGAAAATTAAACGATCTAGATTTGAGAATCAAAGATCTAAGGCATTAATTTCATAAGTCATGGGTTAATGGGTTAGCTCGAGTCAAGTCCATATAACTGGGTTAGACCTAGGGTTAGAAATCATTGATAATGGATCATGTTAGTAATTGATCAAATCTAATTAAAAGTTAATTCTGATTGGATCAATTTCTTCTCTTGATTAATTTCAATAGATGTAGTTGGTCAAGTCCATATCTTTGATTAGACTAATATAGACTTTGATCGTAGTTCCATGATCGAATCTAAGTCTATAAGTTGATCAATTTGAAAATGACTAACCAGTTGGTGTCTAAGATAAGTATGGCAGTTTTGATCGGTGGTCATTAATTGAGAGCTACTCGCATAGATTAAGTCTATATCGAGTTAATGGCATATCTCTCTCATTGATCTCACTTATCTGGCCAACATGGTGAATCATATTTTGATTAGATCATTTAATGATTGGAGTTGACTCAAGCTAATTAGAAAATCAGTGTGACTAATTTAGGTGCTCCTAGTTCGACTTGTTTTGAGTCTTTTTCATAATTTGGTGAAATCAGTGGGAGGATTTATGACTGATTGGCTGGACCAATTTTTACCTAATTTTTTTTAATTTGACTTGGTGAAGTCAGTGGGAGGATTAAGATTAACTGATCAAGTCTTTTCTAATCTCTCAATTCAACTAATTAAATCTTTTAAAATTATTAGGTCCCTAAAAATAAAATAGTTATGGTGATAACTAGATCATAGCAAGTTAGGTGATAATGAGTCCAATAATTTAGATAATCATTGGAGGCACCACACGCTTGGTGCTCATCTGGCTGTCAGAATTATCATTCAAATATGTTATTTTAGTTGTGTCTTTTTGATGATGGTCAGATTGGCCGAGCTACAGTTGGATCCAGTCACTTGTTTGTTAGATACATTAAATTCTGAAATATTAATGATTGGATCTAACCAGAACTTTCAGTAGAGACGCCACACGCCTGCTGAAGAGGTGTCTAGGGTAAAATTGAATATTAAAAATTATTTGATGAAATAATTGATTAAGAACCTACCCATGGATACACAAGGGTTGGTTGAGCCACACTCGGGCCCATGTGCAGTCCATGTGGATTCTAGTACCCACTAAAAAATTAGTGTAATTTCTTAAATTGAAGATAAAGGCTATCAATTCAAATAAAATGATAAAAAAATCTTTAGACTAAAATCTATGTCTTTAGGCTTAATCAATTTATATACTAATTAGGTTTTGATTTTTCTTTTATAATTATGGCCACCATCTTGTCGCTCTGATCACTATTAGATAGTGATAAATTGACAGAACTAAATTTTGATAGCTGATACCAAAAGCTCAAAATTATCTTGAAACATGAATGGATCTTGTATGTGTTAACTGATCCGGCACTCGAGGAGCTAACTCCAAATGCACGTAGCTCGATCAGAGATACTCATCAAAGTGGCTCAATGATTGGACTACAATTTGTTGTATTATACTGATGGTGATGAATGATGAATTTAGCCATCATTTTGAGAATGCTCAGCCACAGAACATGTTACAAATGTTGAACGAGTCTTTTGACACATTCGACGATATTGAGAGGCACAAGACTAGTTATGCCATCTTCAATGCTCGAATGAGAGAAGGATCATCAGTCACTGATCATGTATTGTACATGATCGAGATGATTGAGCACCTAAGCAAGCTCGACTTTTTCTTACATGAACAGTTGGAAAAAGATGCTATTCTGAACTCTCTATCAAAGTCCTACCTTCCTTTTCTTACTTATTTTTGAATGACAAATCCTGTAGTTAACTACCATGGTTTGCTGGGGTTGCTGCAAAACTTTGAGAAGAATCACCAGCTCCAAAAGGAGTCGGTGAATATTGTGGGAGGGTCTTCTTCTAGACGTCGACCCTTTAAGAAAGAAAAGAAGAACGAGAAGAACAAAAAAAGGATGCAAAGTGCTGGGACACCTAAGCCCAATCAGATCAAGAAACCCAAGTCCAATCAGAGTTAGATAGAATGCTTCTACTGCAAGAAGTAGAGGTACTGAAAAAGAAATTATCCTCAATACATTACCTCCCTGGATCCAAACAGACCGAGAAAAAAGCAAGTTGTTGCTGGACAAGATAATTATATGATAACACCTTGTAATTTTTCAATTTGTGATTCTACATCTAGGTATTAGATACCGAAAGCTTTTTTAATATTTACAATTCATTGCAAGGTCTGTAGGTCAGTAGGAGATTTGAAGAAAATGAAAGGTTCCTTAATATTAGAGATGGAAGCTTAGTTTCAGTTCTAGTATTAGAGACTATTAAGCTTATATTCAAGTCTAATGTAATTGTTCTAAGTGAATGTCACTTTTGTCCTTCTTTTTTATCGAATATTATTTTTGTAGGCCTTTTGGCCATGTACGGTTATAAAATTTTAATAAAAAACAATAATTTTAATATCATTATGAATAGTGTTAATGTGATGAATGGACAACTGAATAATGATATTTACATATTGTCACAATCTGTTAGTGTAATATACACGTCCAACAAACGTCCTAAAATTAGTGATGTCTCTGATATCTATCTTTGGCATTATATGTTAGGTCATGTTAACAAAAATAGAATAAATAAGTTGACATAAGAGAGAATCTTCGAAGTCAGTGATTGTGAATCACTCTCAACCGATGAGTTCTATCTTCTTGAAAAAATAATCAAATCACTTTTTATTGAAAAAGATGAGTGAGCTAGTGAAGTTCTAGGTCTGATAGATACTGATGTATGTAGACCGATGAACACTAGTGCCAAAGATGGATATTATTATTTCATTATATTTACAGATAACCTATCGAGATATGGATACATTTACATAATGACACATAAGTCAGAATCATTTGAAATATTCAAACGATTCCATAATGAAGTAGAGAAACAAACTGAAAAGAGTATTAAAACTCTTCGATCCGATCGAGAAAAAGAATATCTCTCCAGTAAGTTTCTGACATACCTAGAAGAGAATAAAATTCTCTCACATTGAATTCCTCCTAGAACACCACAGCATAATGGTATATAAAAAAGAAGGAATTGAACCCTGTTAGACATGGTTCGATCCATGATGGACATTGCAAGTCTGTCGATTTTTTTTGAGGATACACACTTGAGTTGGTTTATTATATTTTAAATAAAATTTCGAGTAAGTCTGTAAGTAAAATATCACATGAGATGTGAACAGGACGTAAGCCAGTACTCTCTCACCTTAAGATTTGAGGATGTCCGATTTATATCAAACATTTGAAAATTGACAAGCTTGGATCTAGATCTGACAAATATCTATTTGTAGGATATTCAAAAGAGACCAAGAGATATTACTTCTACTTTGCTAACGAACAGAAGGTGTTCATCAGCAATAGGATAGTTTTTTTAGAAAAGAAGTTTCTTGGTGAAGGAACTAATACCTTAAAGCTTGAACTTGATGAAGTTCGATTGGTAGAAGAACTGACACAATCTAATAAATTCATAGAGTTGTACTTGATTAGATCAAATTCAAAATTTATTGTAGAAACATCTTTAAGGAGATCTGGTAGAGTATCGAATCAACCAGATAGATACTATAATTTTTTAGTCCAGGATGGAGATCTAGTTGAACCCGATGAGAACAATGAGGATCCGATCACCTATATGGATGCGAAGCAGAGGTCTGACTCTGATAAGTGGCTGAAAGTCATGAAATTTGAAATAGAGTCCATAAAAATTAATAATGTATGGACATTAGTTGACCCACCTGAAGGGATAAAATTCATAGGATGTAAGTGGATCTTCAAAAAGAAGAGGGGCACAGACAGAAAGATGGAGATCTATAAAGCCCATCTGGTTGTCAAGAATTACCGTTAGCATTATGGTATTGACTATAATGAGATATTTTCTCCTATCGTAATGCTCAAATCTATTCAGATTATGCTTGCGATAGCAGCACTCTAGACTATGAAATCTAACAAATAGATGTGAAAATAGTCTTCTTAAATGGAGAGCTAGAAGAAGAGGTGTATATGATACAATCTGAAGATTTTATATCCATAAATGAGTCTAAGGTGTGCAAGCTTCAAAGGTCCATCTATAGACTTAAGCAGGTATTTCAGAGTTGGAACATGCATTTTGATAAAGTGATCAGAACGTATGGCTGCATTAAGAATGGAGAAAAATTCTGCATATACAAATGGGTTAATAACTTTATAGTAATATTTTTTATTTTATATATCGATGACATTCTCTTAATCAAGAATGACATCTCTGCGTTACGGAGAATAAAAGTTTGGTTGTTATCATAGTTCTCCTTAAAAGATTTGGGAGAAGCATCCTTCATCTTTGGGATAAAGATCTATAGAGATAGATCTAAAAGATTGCTTGGATTATCCCAGTCGACGTACATTGATACTATGCTAAAAAAGTTCAGCATGGAGAATTTTAAAAAAGGCTATCTTCCGATAGGTCAAAGAATTTCTCTCTTGAAGAGTGTTTGTCCGACAACTCCTCAAGAGAAAGAGCATATAAGTAGAATTTTATATGCTTCGACAGTGAGATCTATTATCTACACCATGATATGTACGCGATCGGATATGGCATACTCATTAGGAGTAGTGAGCAGATAGTAGTCCGATCTAGGTGAGAATCACTAGAAGGTCGTAAAGACCATCCTTAAGTATTTGAGAAATACTAAGGATCAGTGGCTTATCTATGAAGAATCTGACTTAAAACTTATGGAGTTTACAGACTTCAATTTTCAGTCAGATCACGACGACAGCAAGAGCATGTTGGGATATATTTATACCATGAACGATGAGCAATCTACTGAAAAAGTTTCAAGCAGCACACAGTGGCCGACTCTACTTGTGAGGTGGAATATATCGTGATATCCGATACTGCGAAGGAAGCTATGTGGTTACGAAAGTTCATTAACGAACTCAAAATGGCATCCTTCCTTGATGGCCTCATCTTATTGTACTACGATAGTACTGGTACCATTGCTCAAGTGAAGAAACTGAAGTTACATCAGTGGACCAAACATATTCTACACCGCTACCACCTGGTCTAAGAGATTGTGGATCGAGATGACATCGAACTTCAGAAGATCGATGAAAAGAAGAATCTAACTGACCTATTTACTAAAACCCTCGACGTCAAGGAGTTCGAAGACTATAAATCAAAGATAGGTATACGATATTGTACCGATTGGCTTTAATCCAAGTGAGAGTTGTTAGAAATTATGTCCCAAAGTCAATCGTCAGCCTGTTTATGGTTGTATTTATCATTGTAATTATATATAAATTATTGAATTAATAAATATTATTTAATTTTTTCATCATTGTGTACTTCTCATTTTAAACTCCTGTTATATGATGAAGTCCTTAGAACTATTTGATTCGATATAGGAGGATATATCATTTAGTCCTTAAACCTTAAGTTCATGATCAAATGATATACTATTATTAGGATGATAGCTATATCAAGTATAAATCATTGTATACTATGTGCGTTGGTTGTTCTCTTAATCAAGGAGTGTGGAGATACTAGCATGGCATGCAAGTGAGACGTAGGAGTACATCTCACTAAACATAATCAATTGCTGAGCACTCTGCTGTCAAGAGTAGCTCACGAAGAATATGGGTGTAAGTGTTCCTCCGACCTGAGATCACCAAGATGACTTGCAAGCAACTCACTATGTTTTGATGCCAGACTACCTAAATTTTTAATTCAGTAATGAAAGATTTTTGGACATAGTTAAGTACTTGCGAAGTCAGTGTGTGAGTCAAGATAGAATTGATCCCTCCGAATAAGTAGAAGTTAATGTATCAGTGTATTTCAATTCAGTAAAATCTTGATCGAAATAATTCATGTGATAGATTTTAAAAATTAAAATATAATGTGAATGACCATATCTAGGTTGGCAATTAAACCCTAAGTCACTTTGAGCATTTGGATCAAAAGAATGAATTATACGTTAACCATATGCCAATAGGTTCTTAAATGATGCTTTACAATCTTTCGACCTATTCGGACATCGGATATCATTGCTAGATGGTCACTTTGATTAGTATAAAAAGATTATTTTCATACTATTGACTTAGGTTCAAATCTATGGGGTCATACTCAAAAGAAGTTTCTGACTGATCATATAGCTGATCAACGATTAAGAATCATTCTAGGATAAAACAGTCAATTCGATTGATGATTAATCCTATGTAAAAATTATAATAAATTAATTCACTAATTATTGGTAAATTATGAGAGAATTGATTAGTAATTAGATTATTAATTAACTCAATTTGATTGAGTATTAAGGTTTGGATCGAATCTAATTAAATTGGATTCAATTTGGTTTGATCTGATTAGGTTATGAGGTGACCTAATCGCTAAGGATATTCGATTCCTGATATGATCAAAATTTGAGCTCGATTAATTTTTAATTTAATTAAAATTCGATCAAAACTATTTGCTACCTAATTAGATTGAGTTTAATGGTCCAATTGGATTTAACCTAATTTGGTTGGATTAAGAATCCTCCTTTATCTATGCCCTCCTATTTTTCACATGAGAAATATTTTACATGATTTTTTCTTATGCTCAGAAGATTTTTTCACATCTTTATCTGAGTCTTTTTGAATTAAAAATTGATTGGATTAAATTTGAGTTTAAATTAGTTTAAATTTGAATTAAAATCTAGAGTTTAAATTGAGTTGGACTCTCCTCTTCACGCCACCATATTTCTCCACGCATAAAGTATTTTTGCATGAGATTTTTTACATCATTCAAATATTGGTCGACCTCTCTCTGAGTTTATAAGATAAAGATAAAGTTTGATTCAAAATTTAATTTAAATTTGATTTGAATTGATGGTAAGGATCAACCAACACTTGAATTTGAACCGAAACTACTTTATTCTTATCTTTCATAGGATGCCAACCTTAAAAGGAGATCAGTTTTGTATGAGATTAGAAATGATTTTTGGTGTGAGAAACTTGAAAGAGGGGATGTAAAAAGCTGAGAGTGGGTTGGGCTTCCGGGCATGAGAAACAGAGGAAGTGTTCTTCCTCTCGGGCGTGAGCTATGGGTTCTAGGGTTTCATCTCTAGGTTTTGTGAGAAAAAAAATATAAAAATAAGTTTTGTCCAATCTTTCATACCACCACCTTCTTGTAAAGCTTCATCTTCTAATTTAGAAGAGTCCAGGAGATCCAAAGAAAGGAGCTTGAACTAGCCATCCAAAGCCTGCGACGCGAGCTAGCACTCTCGCAAAGGAAGATCCGATCAGAGCTTTGAGTGGATGATCTGTAGAGGCCGGATGACCTGTGCGACTACTCGATATCAGCTTGTACCATGCTTATCAGTAGTGGAGATCATCGATCCGTGAAAAGATGATGAGTTCTGAACTCTACCGACATAATCTAAAAGTTAAATCAGATTCTGGGCATCGATGTGATCGATGTAGTTTTTTATTTTATATCAAATTTTATATATAAATTTTTTATATCATAGATTCTTAATAGTAATTTAGATCTGATCTAAGATATATTTAGAATATTAAAATATTTAATTTTTTATTATTCTGTTGTAAAATTTTAAAAATACATGCTTTGAACTATCCATTTTCTCTTTAGTAAAATTCGAATAGTCTCTTCTCCATCCAGCGAAGAGAAAAGAAGTATTTAAGAGAGTACGTGGCTCAATTTAATGTCATTATGTTGGAGATCCACAATCTCGACCAAGGGGGTCACTATGTCAGCTATGAAGTAAGGATTTCAAAGTTTCAGGCTTATATCCTCTCTAGACAAGAAGTTTTTCGGGTATCACATCGAGCTCCTTGTGTGAGCTCATAAATATGCTTGCATTAAGGAAAGACAAGCTGATCGACATAGATTTAAAGGCGAGAAATCCATCAAGAATAAAAAGCATGCCTATGAGAAGTTAAGCGGTGCACGCAATGAAAGGAAGGTTTTGCATTTGCTTCACCGCCTGAGATCGAGGAGTCCTCTCCATCGGTTTCAAAATTACACCCCTTTATTTTTTCCCCACACTCAAATCCTTATAGAGATTGTGGGTCAGGGATATCTCTAAATGCCCTAGCAGACAAATGAATCAGGTGAAATATCATAGATTCCATTACTATCATGGCCACGAACAATGAGGATTGCCTCTAGCTCAAGGATGAAATTGAAGTTTTGATTAAATGAGGCTATCTCAAGAAGAATGTTCGAGGCTAAGAGAATTGCTTTGTTGAAGAGCTGGCACCACGCTCAATCAAAGAGGAGAACAAAAATCAACTGACTATCGGAGTTATCAATATGATCGTGGGACAAGTCGGCGATGGAGGAGGGATGAGTCAAATAGAAGATTACATGCCGAAGAGGAGGCATATCGAAGATGAAGATTTGTGAGGAGTTCAAACTCTGCATGATGATGCCATCATCATCTCTATGATGATAGTCAATTATAATGTTAAAAAAATCTTAATAGATGATGGAGCTCGACAGATGTGTTATTTTATGATGTTTTTATTTAAATAAAATTATCTGTAAACTGACTAAAGAAAGTAAATACACCTTTGGTTGGGTTTTTAGGTAACTTGATCAGGGTGGAAGTGGAAGTTAAACTTTTGATTACTATTGGCCAAGAATCTCAACAAGCTACCATCCACCAAAAATTCTTTGTCATCCGAATCCCATCTACGTATAATGCTATCCTTGGCTGACTCCGGCTTAATGTACTCCATGCCATAGTGTCAACTTATTATCTCCTCATGCAATTCCCAACAAAGCTTGAGGTTGATGAAGTTCGAAAAGATTAGTAACTCATTCGACTATATTTTATTGTGACAATTAAAGAAAAGAAACCTCTAGAATCTTTGCCTATTGAAGGGCTGAACCTCCAAGATGAAGTAGAGTGAGGTGAACTACTGGAGCAATCAATTTTATTCTACTAGATGAACATGGGGCAAGTAAAACTATCCAGGTTGGTTCTCTTATGGTCTCCGACCCCCATGATTGATCGGTGATAATTTTTTAGAAAAAGACGTCTTTGCCTCGTCAGCTTCGGATATGCCAGGTATACCAACTGATGTTATTGTACATATGTTGAATATTAATTTGAGACATCGATCTATCTGAATAAAAGAAATGGAGCTTCATCTTGGAGCGGTAATGGGCAATTGACAAAGAGATCGATAGACTTTTGTTAGCAGACTTTATCTAAGAAGCCCATTATCCCGATTGACTGGCTAGACATGGCCAATTGGCCGACTCGGCCTGGGCATGGGAAGGCCCAGAAATAAATGGGCTGGGACAGGCCTGGCCCGTTTAGTAAAATATCCTTCTAAGCCTGGCCCAAATTTAGGCCTGGCCTGGGCCGTGCTAAGTCCGTCAGGTCTGTTTTTATTTTTTATTTAATATTAAATTTTTAAAAATAAAATTTTTAATTTTTAAGATTAATATTTAATTTTTTAGTTTTTGATTTTGAAAAAAATTTTAAAAAAAATATTATTGAAATATACATATAGAAAAGATTATGAAAAAATACCTCAAAGTTTTTATTGATAATTGAATTGTTTATTGTTCCAATTACAAATAATGTAAATATTTAAAAAAAATAATTAAAAAATATATTATAATTTTATTTATTTTGAAAAATAAAACTTGATATATCTATAAATTACAATTATAAAAATTCTGTCTCGATAACAGAGATTGTAGATTCGTTGGTGGTGGTTGTGTTCGTATCATTTTCGAAACTTGTTAGATGTCTGTCAATATCTTGGAGTTGTCTCTCGCATCTAGCCAATCCTTAAAGCAGACAGATCTCTCTAGAGATTTTTTCTTCATTCTGCTTATCTTCTTATTCAAGACTCATCCACTGGCGCTGAACGCAGACTCTGAAGCAACAGTAGACATTGGCACAGCTAGGATGTCTTGTGCCATATAACAAGCACAAGAAAGATATTTTGCTGTAATTTTTATCATTGCAGCACATAAAATTATCCAGTTGATTGGGATTGAGGACAGTGATGATGTCATTGGTGAGATAGAAGTTTAATTCTGATGACAAGAATGATAAAGACGAACTACCACCCGATTACCGTTGCTGTTGGATCATTCACTGCAATACGTTGTGCTTCCAGCAGCTATTTATACTTGCTTGTCTAGATATGGTTACACCAGCTCTACTGCCTCCAAATCTGGCATCATACAACTATGCATGGCATATAAATAATGTTCAACTGTTTCTTTATCACCAGTTGAATCGATCAACGTATACTCATAATATTTATTAAGTAAATAAAGAACACCATTCAATTTAATTCTAAGATAAAAAATAGTAGCAATAGAGTGTATAATACTTAACTTAGGCCAATATTCTCTCCACTTGGCCTCAATTGCATGAACTAGAGGGGCCAAAGTTTCATCATTTTCATACAAATTTTTTTTTCAATAATCTGAATAATATATATCAAAAATTCATAGAAAGTGAAATAATATACATCAAAAAAAAAATATTATATTAAAAAATATTTTTAAAAAATCTCATAAAATTTTGGCAACATGCCAATTTTCTGAAGTTAGAGGTTCCTCAAAAGACAATCAAGAATTTACAAAAATATTTATCAACTTAGAATATTTAAATGCACTACTTAACATAAGATATGTGGCATTCCACCTTTGCACAACATCAAGTTTAAATTTTTTGTATGCCTTATTGTGAAAGTTACACAGTTGCTTGAAATCTTATTTTCTCAAAGGAGAATGCTTGATAAATCAAATGGCATTCCTAATTCGAGTGATCAAGCGATTTAAAATATTTAATCTATCTTACACACACAAGTTAAGTATATGACATACACATCTAATATGTAAACAATCACTATCCAAAATTAGATTTAATGATTGTTCCTGTCAAAAAATAGTAGCAGTATTATTAGATGCATTATTAAAAATAATAGATAATATCTTATTTTGAATGCGACAATATGTTGTAGCTGCCATTATAGCATTTGAAATTACAGGTGCAGTGTGTGAAAATTCAAGTAATTTAAAACTCAAAATTTTTTTATTTATATTCTATTCATCATCTATAAAATATACAACGCAACAAATATAACTAGCACATTAGTAATTAGCAGTCCAAATATCATAGGTCATTGATACTCTACAATTAAGGATTCTAATAATTTTTGAAGCTCAATTCTCATTTCGATATATTGCTTCATTGCTTCTCTACAAGTTATTTTTCTACTAATTTATTTATATTGGGATTGTAGACCCTATTGGATATATTGCTTTAATTTTTCTAACTCAGCTCTTATAAACGGTTCTTCTTCATGAATTATCCATCTAGCAAGCTCTCTACGTTGCATTGTTTGACTATATTTTCAAGAACTAAGACTACCCCTAGCTAAATTCAATTGGGCTTAAATTTTTGCATCATGTGTCCTATGTTGTTCTATGTGGCATTTCAAATGGCCAGCGCCACTAGATGATTTAGCGATTAGGACAGCATTGTATTTCTTGCAAACTCCCGTAAGTTCACCTTGGGTATTTGTAGATTCATCAAAATCTCTCCATACCTCACTAGTTCTCTTCTTAGTCCTATGTACTTGAGTACTAGTGGTTTCTTCAAGAGGATTCGTCTCCTCATTGGGGATCATACTAGGGTTGCTATCATAATAAGAATCCATTTATACTAATAAAAAGAAGTAAAAATAAAAAAATTATGTTTAAAATAATATAATCTTCACCGAAGATAGAGGATGAGAGAGCTTGGTAGTTGATGCTAGTAGCTCAATCCTTCAACTTCGAGAGAATTCAAGCACGCTTGAGCAAAATTGATTGTAAGCAAGTAAATAGGAAAAGCTTGTAGAGAGAAGAAGATTGAGAGTAAGAAAGGATTGAAAGAATGGATTGGATTTAGTGTAGTGAAAATGGTGAGAATAAACCTCTATTTATAGTTGTTAGAAACTTTCATACTTCCCAAAATATCCTCACAAACTAGCCGTTTATGATCGTTGATGGGGGATATATTGGTCTTTTAAAATTTTTTAAAAAAAATTATGTAAATTATCAAATGCCTCCCTACCCTCAAATATAGTCATTATATGGCTATTGGGGAGGATAAAGTGACGTTTTTCTGAAATTTTACTGGTCACAATCCAAAAAAAAAATTGCCTGTTATGTTACCATTATAGGCCTGAATAGGCCCGTAACGGCTCTAATCGTGCTGGGCCCTATAGGCCCGACCCACTATGGGCGGCTAAGCGGGCTGGGCCTGGCCCACCATGGGCGGCCCGTTGTGCCGGGCCAAGCACGGACTGTGGGTCAGGCTGGGCCTAGTCCTTATTGAACTCATACCAGGTTCGGGCCTGGGCTCGTACCAAGCTCGGGCTTGGGCTCGTGAACCCCAAACCCAACCCGACCTGCTTTGGTCCGATGCTAGGCCGCCCCCATGCCAATGCCTTAGTCCTTATCGGGCTCATGCCAAGCTCGGGCCTGGGTTGGCGAACCCCAAATCCAGTGCGACCCTGCTTTGGGCAATGGACGGCCCGACCTGTCGGCCACTTCTATGGCTAGCCAATGTCTTGATAGTGAAAAAGACTAACGGCAAATGGAGAATTTACATAGATTACACTAATCTAAAAAAAGCTTGCCCCAAGGATAGCTTCCTATTACCAAAAATCAATCAGCTTGTTAATGCTACCTCACGACATAAATTATTGAGCTTTATAGATGTCTTCTTAGATTATAATCAAATTCAGATAGTATTTGAGAATGAGGAGAAAATAATCTTCATCAATAAAAAAAAAATCTATATTATTATAAAGTTGTACTTTTTGGGTTGAAGAATATAGGTACAACATATCAACACCTTATCAACAAAATGTTTAAAGGTCAAAATCAACTGCAACATGGAAGTATATGCTAATGACATGCTGGTAAATAGTTTAGAAGTTGACGACCACATCACCAATCTAAAGAAAGTGTTTGGTGTACTAAGATGGAATTTAATCGAAGTAAGTTTGTTTTCAAAAAAATTCCTGAGGTTTATGGTGATGAGGCGAGGGATAGAGGCAAATGCAAAAAAAATAAAAGCAATTTGGAGATTTGGCATTCGACCACCAGGAAGAAAGTTCAGCATTTGGCAAGTCAGGTGATGGCACTCAACTGGTTTGTCTCCAGATTGACCAAAAGATATCTCCTATTTTTCAAGTTCCTATGACAACTCAAAGACTTCATCTGGTCGGAAGAATGTTGAACAGTATTTGAGGAGCTCAAGTATCCCCTTTATTATCAAAATCAAGCGCTAGTGTGATCTTATATATTTGTCTTGCTATCTTAACTGATGCAGTCAATTCAGTACTCATACAAGAAGAAGAAAGTCTCCAAAAGCCAATCTACTATATGAGTAGGATCCTATGCAATGCTAAGATCAAATATTCCCAAGTGGAAAAGGTGTTTGCCCTTATCACTTCAGTGCTGCAACCTCAATTATATTTTCAAGCTCACCCATGGTTATGTTGATTGACTAACCATTAAAAATATTATTGCCAAGGCTAGATACCTTAAAAAAATAGTCAAGTAGGTGATTAAACTTAGCAAATTCGACATCGACTATTATCTTTGGCTTTCTATGAAAGCTCAAATTTTAGCAGACTTCGTTGTCGAGTGTAATATGTTGTAATTTATCTGATTAAATCTATCTCCACACTAACACGCATCAAGATTTGTTGGACATGTTTTAAATTGATTTAGACTCTGACTAAAGATAAATCTCTAATAAAATAATAGAGATATATTTAATGGTTTAATAAAGTTGAGCTCTACACAACCATCATGGATAATGTCTATCTTTCAGTTATTTTGATTGATTCAAATACTATCTCTGATGGATGAGGTATATTATAAAAAAAACTACGGACTTGGTCTTCGACTCATTCGAGAGCTTGTAAGATCCTTTCCATTAGATATACTCGGATTAAGGATTGAAAAATTTAGATGTTGCTCCACGATATTGAGTAGCACATCCAACTTGATTCTTTCCATTAGGTTGTAGAAGGTTACAGATTGATTCAATTGGGCTTGAATAATAATGGCTTAAGGTACATTAATTTTCATATTTAGATTAAAATTTCCTATATTAGAGGTGTCAGAGCAATCTCTATGCTATTTTATTCAGTCCATGATCTTGAGATTATATGAAAAATTTTTATATGCCATATTTTATATTTATTTTTGGCATATTTTGATGAATAAAATGAAAAAGAAAAAGATCTCTATTTTTTCCTCTGACAGCCATCAGGATGGACTACAGTTCCGACTGGCCATCATGGGTTGAAGTCATCATGATTTGGATCCTGTTGCTCCTTGGATTGATTTTGATGATTACAAAGCATTTGAAGGGGTACTAATAATTTTTGCTTGAAAAAGACTTATTGCTCTTCAGGGGAAAAATCATAATTTTATCAAACCCTGATTTGAAAGCATCAAATGATAGAACAAAAGATTTGTGATCCATTGGTAAAAATTTTATTATTTTTGGACTTATATTTTAAAAGATATTCATGTTTGAAAAATATGAGTCGACCCATGAGTCGACTCATGGCATATGAGATGATTGGCACGCTGAATTTTTGAATGGCACAAACTTGGCACACCCTGTGAGTCGACCCATGAGTCGACCCCCAAGGTATGAGTCGACCCATGAGTCGATCTCTGCGGGTTTTGGGCCAATTTTATAGAACCTCGCTTTCTGTTTGATTTTCTGGTGTTCTTCCACAGAGATCGACCCATGAGTCGACCCCCAGGCATGAGTCGACCCATGAGTCGACCCCTGTGATGAGATTGTTCCACAACGGCTGATTTTTAACCCATTTTAAGTGCTTTTAATGCTCATTTAATGTGGTCTAACGGCTCTATTTCAGCCCAGAATATTTTTCACTATTTCTTGAAGCTATAAAAGAGACAAATAGGTGGGAATCATTAAGAAGAGAGATTTTGAAAAAAAAATTTCAAGCAAACTTTTCAGCCCTAAGCAAAAGCTCACTCAAAGTATTCAAGAAGCCTTTAATCCAAGCTCACCAACTCCTCAAGTGCACATTCAAGTCTCCAACCACCTTGAGGAAATCAAAAAGGGTCTTCTTCTTCTTGAGTAAAGTATATTTAAAGTCTCATACGCTCATTAAAGGAGCTTTCTTTGTACTTACTTGTGCTATTCATTGTTATACTTTGTTTGAGTTATTGTTTTTATTTTGGAAGGGTTTCAAAACAAGGGAAGGTTGATCCGAACCTTGAATCAGAGTGTATTGGGTTGGCTTGTACCCGAAAAATAAGTGGACTAGCTTGGGATAGCTAGAGTCAGAGTTTCTGACATTTGTATTCGGGTTGAATACAAGATTAGTGGATTAAAATTCTCAAGTAGGAGCTTGGGGAGTGGATGTAGGTGCAAGGTTGGCACCGAACCACTATAAATCATTTTGTTTGTGGTGTGCCTAATTGCTCTTCTTTAACTCTTTATTATTCTCTTGCATTCTTGCTTTTAGCCATTAGCCTTGAATTAATTTTACTCTCCCTATTTATTTAGCTATTGTCAAATATTTTTCATAAGTCATAAGTTAAGCTTAAAATTTTTAGAAACCCAATTCACCCCTCCTCTTAGGTTGCATAGCTAGGCAACAAGTGGTATCAGAGCCCGGTCCTCTAACCCTACTTTAATCTAATCAATCAAAGAGCCAAAGATCTATGACAACTCAAGTCGGCACTTCTCTAGCCGAAGGGCAATCCACTAACCGACCTTCACTTTTCAATGAGTCTAATTACACCTATTGAAAAGCTCGGATAAAAATATTCATTCAAGCACTCGACTATGATATGTGGAGTATCATAGTGAATGACCCTCACCACCCACTAAAATTATAGATGGTGTGGAATCAGCCAAATCCGAGAAAGATTGGGATGAGGTTGATAAGAAAATGGCCCAATTAAATGCTAAAGCTATGAATGTTCTATATTGTGCTCTTGATGCTAACGAATTTAATCGTATTTCTACTTACTCGTCTGCTAAAAAAATATGGGATAGGTTAGAAGTAACCCATGAAGGAACCAATCAAGTAAAGGAGTCCAAAATCAACATGCTTGTGCATAAATATGAATTGTTTAAAATGGAGCATGATGAGTCCATAACTGAAATGTTTACTCACTTTACTGATATTATAAATGGTTTAAAGAGTCTTGGTATGTCCTATACTAATAGTGAGCTTGTAAGAAAGATTCTCAGGTCCTTACCAAGAACTTGAGAAGCCAAAGTGACCGCCATCCAAGAAGCCAAAGACTTGAACATTCTACCCTTGGAAGAGCTTCTTGGATCATTGATGACTCATGAGCTGAGCATGAAGCAACATCAAGAGGAAGAAGTCAAAAAGAAGAGAATAATTGCCCTCAAATCTATAGCTCCACCAGATGAAGAAACTGATGACACCAAAAATGAAGAGCAGGATGAAGAGTTGGCACTCATTACCCAAAGATTTAAGAAATTTTTGAGAAAAAAGAAACAAGAGATGAGAAAGAGGCCATTCACAAAAGAAGAATAGAGCAAAGAAAAGGATAAAGACCAACCCTTTATCTGCTATGAATGCAAGAAACCGGGACACTTCAAGTCCGAATGCCCACAACTGAAGAAGGGTCCCAAGAAGTACAAGAAGAAGGCCATGATGGCCACTTGGAGTGCAAGTGATGACTCAAGCTCTGAAGAGGAAGACTCGACTGAACAAGCCAACCTGTGCCTTATGGCACACGAAAATAAGATAATTTTCGAAACTCCTGGTGACTTTACATTTGAAGAACTGCATGAAGCTTTTTGTGATTTAGTTGATGAACTAAAGAAACTAGGGATAAAGAACAAAGATCTAAAATTGAAAAATCAATCTTTATTGAAATAAAATGAAAGCATTTCAATTGAAAAATCCACCCTGCTTCAAGAAAATCAAAGTTTAAAAAATGAAATTGCCAAGTTAAAATCATTAGTTGAAAAAATCACCTTGAGTCCAAATAAACTTAATATGATTCTTGAAAATCAAAAGGCCGTATATGATAAGGCTGGACTTGGCTATAACCCCTTGAAGAAACAAAAGTATCTAAAAAATATCTATGTAAACTCTTTAAGTAACAAGTCTTCTAATATTACTTGCTTCAAATGTGGTAGAGTAGGACATAAGTCATACACTTGCTTCTCTAACAAATCTGCAAACTCAAATATAAATAAAATATGGGTTTCAAAAGAAACCATTATGACTAATCAAAAAGGACCCAAGAAAGTTTGGGTACCTAAAACAAAAACTTGACTTTTGCTTGCAGATGTGTCTAGCATTCCAAGGAGGAAACAGGAAATGGTATCTTGACAGCGGATGCTCGAGACACATGACTGGTGATGAATCCCAATTCATCACTCTTGATGCTAAGAATGGAGGGATGGTCACCTTTGGAGACAATGGCAAAGGAAAGATCATCGGTATAGGTAACATTGGTATCACTCTCTCCAAATACATTGAAAATATTTTGTTAGTAGATGGTTTAAAGCATAATTTACTAAGCATTAGTCAATTTTGTGATAAAAAATATAAAGTTATTTTTGAATATTCTGTTTGCATTGTAACTAGTCCTATTAATGATGACATTAAATTTATTGGACATAGACATGGTAATGTTTATATGGTAGATTTAAATGATCTATCCAAAATAAACATAAAATGCCTAGTATCCTTGAATGTCAAAATTAATGAGACTGGTTGGCTTTGGCATCGTAGGCTTGCACATATTAGCATGCATTCACTTTCAAAATTAATTAAGAAAGAATTGGTTCTTGGTTTACCAAAATTAAATTTTTAAAAGGATAGAATCTGTGATGCATGCCAACTAGATAAACAAACAAGAGTTTCATTTAAATCCAAAAATATTATTTCAACCTCTAGACCTTTAGAGCTTTTGCATATGGACTTATTTGGACCTACTAGAACTACTAGTCTAGGAGAAAAACGATATGGTTTTGTAATTATAGATGATTACTCTCGTTTTACTTGAGTTTTCTTTCTGGCACACAAGGATGAAACTTTTCAAGTTTTCACTAAATTTTATCGAAAAGTCACTAATGAGAAAGGTTTTTCAATTCAAAATATTCGAAGTGATCATGGAACTGAATTTGAAAATCAAGACTTTGAAAAATTTTGTGATGAAAAAGGAATAGGCCATAATTTTTCTGCACCTAGGACACCTCAACAAAATGGGATAGTAGAAAAGAAAAATAGAACCTTAGAAGAAATAGCCCGTACCATGCTATGTGAAAGTAACCTTCCAAGATATTTTTGGGTGGAAGCAATTAACACAGCATGTTACATCTTAAATCATGCTTTGATTAGACAAATTTTAAAGAAAACTCCTTATGAGCTTTGGAAAGGAAGAAAACCTAATATTGCTTATTTTCATATTTTTGGTTGCCGATGTTTTGTATTAAATAATGGTAAAGAAAGACTTGAAAAATTTGATGTAAAATCAGATGAAGCAATCTTTCTTGATTACTCCTCCACTAGTAAAGCTTTTAGAGTTTTTAACAAAAGAACCTTAGTAGTAGAGGAGTCAATACATATTGTCTTTGATGAATCTAACGATCTTCCTTCAAGGAAGAATGAAGGTGTTGATGATGCAGATCTTCTTATAGAAGGAATGAGGGAGATCACTCTGAAAGACTCTACAATTCAAGATGATAAGGAACATGAAGACAAACAGGATGAGGAAGGTGAAGAACATCAAGAACAACCTCAAGGTACAAATGACCTACCCAAAGAATGGAGGTATGTTCACAATCACCCTAAGGAGCTAATTATTGGTGATCCTATGCATGGGGTAAGAACTCGTTCTTCACTTAAAAATGTATTTAATCATTGTACTTTTATCTCTCATCTTGAACCAAAAACTATTGAAGAAGCTAAAAATGATTATAATTGGATTAATGCAATGCAAGAGGAACTTAATCAATTTGAAAGAAATAACGTATGGACTTTAGTATCAAGACCTAAAAATTATTCAATAATTGGCACAAAATGGGTCTTTAGGAATAAATTAGATGAACATAGAAATATAATAAGAAATAAAGCAAGATTGGTTGCTAAAGGTTATAATCAAGAAGAAGGAATTGATTTTGATGAGACCTTTGTACCAGTTGCTAGATTAGAGGCCATTAGACTTCTACTTGCATATGCTTGCTTTATGAAATTTAAATTATTTCAGATGGATGTCAAAAGTATATTTTTGAATGGATATATTGCTGAAGAAGTCTATGTAGAACAATCCCAGGTTTTGAAAATCATGCTTTTCCTAATCATGTTTTTAAATTAAATAAAACTCTATATGGTTTGAAACAAGCACCTAGGGCTTGGTATGATAGGCTAAGCAAATTTTTACTAAATAATGGTTTTTCAAGAGGTAATGTTGACACAATCCTTTTCATTAAAAGAAATCAAAATAATATGTTAATTATACAAATATATGTTAATGACATTATTTTTGGGTCTACTAATGAATCTCTTTGTCAAGACTTTGCTAAGCTCATGCAGGGAGAGTTCGAGATGAGCATGATGAGAGAACTTACATTCTTCCTCGGACTCCAAATCAAACAAACAAAGGAAGGAATCTCCATCACCCAAAATAAGTACACAAAGGAATTACTCAAAAGATTTGGAATGGAGAACTCCAAAGCAATTGGCACACCCATGAGCCCTTCATGTAAGCTTGACAAGGATGAAGAAGGTAAAAGTATAGACTTAAAATATTATAGAGGTATGATTGGCTCTCTATTATATTTAACTGCAAGTAGATCTGATATCATGTTTAGTGTTTGTCTGTGTGCTAGATTTCAATCTAATCTTAAAGAATCTCATTTGAATGCTGTTAAAAGAATCCTTAGATATTTAAATGGTACTCAAACTCTAGGATTATGGTACTCTAAGGACTCATTAATTGATTTAATAGGATATTCAGATGCTGATTTTGCTGGATGTAGATTAGATAGAAAAAGCACTAGTGGAACTTGCCAATTTCTCGGAGTTAACCTAATCTCCTGGTTTAGCAAGAAACAAAATTCGGTAGCACTGTCTACGGCCGAGGCCGAATACATTACAGTCGAAAGTTGTTGTGCTCAAATCTTATGGATTAAGCAACAACTCGAAGATTTTGGTATCAAACTTAATGAAACACCCATAAGATGTGATAACACTAGTGCCATAAATCTTATTAAAAATCTAATTCAGCATTCTAAGTCTAAACATATTGAAATCAGATATCATTTTATAAGAGAACATGTTCAAAATAAAGATATAGTTCTTGACTATGTTTGTACTGAAAAATAATTAGCTGATATTTTTACAAAGGCCCTAAGTGAAGATAGATTCTGTGAAATTAGGAGAGAGCTAGGAATTCTTGATCCATCTGCTTAAATATCTCTCTAATTCCAAGAAATCAATGTCAAAAATTCTTTGAACTCAATTTCCATCATTTCTCTTGGACCTAAAAGCTCAAGATTATCATTCTCACAACTTTACATAGAGCAAAATTTCTTCTCCCAGAGTTTTGAATTTTTCTGGAATTTATTCATAATTTTTTTAAAATTTTGTGAATCATGAGTCGACCCCCTAGGGTCGACCCAATGGCATACTTGCAATTTTCGGCCAACATCCCACGGGTTCATCTCTCTTTGATTAAAAACCCCGTTCATGAGCCGACCCTCTCCATCTTCGTCTTTCTCCCTCCAAAACCCATAGTCCTCTTCTTCTTTCTCTCTAAATCCAAGGTCTAAGCCCAAGATTCTTCCCCCATCACCTCTCCACCTCAAATCGCCCCTTGGGAAAGGTGCTATTCCCATTTTTCTCCCTTGATTGGAGCGGTTGGAGCGTGCCCTAGCTTCCACCATTCTCCTCCAAATCAAGGTTTCTCTCCTCCAAAAATCCCTTTCCATCCCTTAATAACCCTCTATCTCCTCACACATTTGATCTTCCAAGTCTCCTTGCTTGTTCTGGTGGTGAGAATGGCTCCAAAAATGAAACTCCCTCAAAGAAAAAAATCGGTCCGTGAGTTGGAAGAGGGCATGCGCAGGAAAAGGCAAGCTTCTCAGATCTCTTATGCTTCCATTCCTGCTTCGGTATCTGCTCCAGGTTCCTCTCAGTCTCCTCTAAGCCCTAGTAAAATTTCTCTATCTGTCAGAAAGGTAGAACCCGAGAAAAATGTTGACTTCAAATTTTTTGAAAAAGAGGGGTTCTCCATTGGTTCAAAGATCAAAAATCAAGGTTGGGGATTTTACTGTTCACTTAAAGAAGTTACATATGTAGATTTGGTTAGAGAGTTTTATCTGCATCTGTGCTATGACAATGGAACAGTAACATCTACTATTAAGGAAGTTGATATCTGTTTAGATCCTGTTATTTTGGGAGAGATTCTTCATTTTCCCTATAAGGGATATTCAAACATGGAACTCCCAGTGAAGGAAGAAGGAATTAATGTGATTTTAGGAGGAACCTACTCAGGAAGCCTAAATAAACTAGAAGTCAAGATCCTGTCCATTGAAATGAGAATTCTACATCAATTGGTAACAAAGCTTTTCTTCCCAAGAAGTGGTAGACATGACCTCCTTTCAGGCCGAGACATCTGTATCATGTTTCATGTGATTACCCAAACCCCCCTAAACCTCCCTGCATTAATGATAGAAGCCATGAGGGAAACCCTGAATAGATCCAAGGCTCATCTGCCTTTTGGTATGGCCCTCACCTTGGTATTCAAGAGGTTTGGAGTTAGTTTTGAGGGGGAGGCATCAGCTAGGCTCTCTCACTCTGACACCATCAACCAACACACTTTACACCGCATGGGATTCACTAGGACTGATGGTGGTTGGATTAAGGGTGCAGAAGAGAGAGTTGAGGACAGAGCTGAGGAAGAAGGTCCTTCATCACCTCTCCATGACATCAGGGCAGCATCTTCAGACATCCAGTTTGTTTCAAATCCAGAGGCTGGCCCTTCAGAGTCCACTAGGAGGCACACCCCAGTCCAGCAATCATACAGCAGAGCATTTCCCTTATAGATCAGATTGGCTGATGACTAGATTGAGATGATCTCTCAGCGTGTGGCTTCCTTGCTTTCTCGACAGTGGGGCACTTCAACTTTTGCATAGGGATCCACATCATTAGATGCATCTGATCAGACTTTGATCTCCCATATCTCCACTGTATTTCAGATGATCTCAGATCAGTCAATTCGGATTCAGTAGCTCGAGGGTTACATTTTGAGACTGACTGGGAGGGTACTTGACTTGCAGGGGCAAGTGTTAGCTCTGGTCCATCCACAGCCACAGGAGTGCACTACTGAGATCTCAGACCTATCTATAGAGGCAGCCAGACTTAGAGGAGTATTGGAGAGTGGTTTTGATTTCTTGAGGAGAGAGATCAGAGGCTCTAGTGAGCATGCATCCACCCAGTTCACTGCTTCAGTCTGTTTCGAGAGCTCTGAACCTTCTAGACACCATCAGGCTCTCTTTTGCAGTTTAGTCTATTGCTTCTCAGCCTTCAGGATCATCTCGCCCACCTACTCATGCCAGCACCTTCACTCGTGGCAGAGGCAGACGGGGTAGAGGACGAGTCCTTGGTCGTGATCCTTCATCTCCCCACCCTATCTCCGATACATCTGATTCTGATCCATCTAGTCATGAGCTCTACTAGATCCTTGTAGTTAGCCGTACCTTTTATTTCTTTCTAAAATCTATCTTTTGGGCCATGTAATGATGTTGACTAATTGATTTTTATATTTTGGTATATGTATTGGAACAACTATGGTATCAGTCACTTTTTGATTATATATCTACTCTTTGACTTTTAATGTATGTCCTTTAAATTGAGTTTCTTTCAATTATGTGCGTGCCTAAAATACTATGAATTGCTATTTCATATCTATGATACTCAATGGTATATTTTTTTTGATTGCTGTATTCAGAGGGAGTAAACATTAATGTTAGTAAAATTAATGATTAGTACAAGAAGCTCAAGAAGTAACATTAGTAAAATTATTTTCATCAAAAGAAAGAAAAAGAGAAAATGTATTCAAAGAAAAAGGGGGAGTAAATAATTTTTGTTGATGATGTCAAAAAGGGGGAGAAATTAAAGAATCAAAAGCAAATTGATAAAAGAATCAAAAGCAAATTGATAAAAGAATCAAAAGCAAATTGAGTAAATTGTTCAGCAAAAGCAAATGAGCAAACTTTAAAATTAATTCTTAGACATGCTCTGGTACTAAAATTAAATAATTAAATAAGAATGAGCAAATTTTCAAGATGCTAAGCAATTTGAAAAACAAGCAAATGAGCAAATGAGATATTTTCAAATGAGCAATTTTCAAAATCCTTAGGCAAATTCTGCTTTGCTCTGATAACAAAAATAAATTTTGCTCTGATATCAAAATCATATAATCAAATAAATAAATTCAATCATTCAGCAATAGGCAAATTATTTATGCAAATGAGCAACATAAGCAAATGGGCACATGTATCACATGCCAAAGAATCAATCTTCTTTTCAAGCAAATACACTTATAAGTAATTTTTAAGTTGGTAGCAAATTTTCTATTTATCTTCAAACTACCTATAATGCATTTCATTCCTTTGAAATTCATGCTCATTGTTTCATATATATGCTTTTGTTCAAGTATTTTATCATCATCAAAAAGAGAAAGATTGTTGCTCCTTGGATTGATTTTGATGATTACAAAGCATTTGAAGGGGTACTAATAATTTTCGCTTGAAAAAGACTTATTGCTCTTCAGGGGCAAAATTATAATTTTATCAAATCCTGATTTGAAAGCATCAAATGATAGAACAAAAGATTTGTGATCCATTGGTAGAAATTTTATTATTTTTGGATTATATTTTAAAAGATATTCATGTTTGAAAAATATGAGTCAACCCATGAGTCGACTCATGGCATATGAGATGATTGGCATGCTGAATTTTTGGATGGCACAAACTTGGCACACCCTATGAGTCAACCCATGAGTCGACCCCCAAGGTATGAGTCGACCCATGAGTCGACCCCCAAGGTATGAGTCGACCCATGAGTCGACCTCTGTGGATTTTGGGCCAATTTTACAGAACCTCACTTTCCGTTTGATTTTTTGGTGTTCTTCCACAGAGGTCGACCCATGAGTCGACCCCCAGGCATGAGTCGACCCATGAGTCGACCCCTGTGACGGGATTATTCTACGACAGCTAGTTTTTAACCTGTTTTAAGTGCTTTTAATGCTCATTTAATGTGATCTAACGGCTCTATTTTAGTCCAAAATATTTTTTACTATTTCTTGAAGCTATAAAAGGGACAAATAGGTGGGAATCATTAAAAAGAGAGATTTTGAAAAAGGGATTTCAAGCAAACTTTTCAGCCCTAAGCAAAAGCTCACTCAAAGCATTCAAGAAGCCTTTAATCCAAGCTCACCAACTCCTCAAGTGCACATTCAAATCTCCAACCACCTTAAAGAAATCAAAAAGGGTCTTCTTCTTCTTGAGTAAAGTGTATTTAAAGTCTCATACGCTCATTAAAGGAGCTTTCTTTGTACTTACTTGTGTTATTCATTGTTATACTTTGTTTGAGTTATTGTTTTTATTTTGAAAGGATTCCAAAATAAGGAAAGGTTGATCCGAACCTTGAATCGGAGTGTATTGGGTTGGCTTGTACCCGAGAAACAGGTGGACTAGCTTGGGATAGCTAGAGTCAGAGTTTCCAATATTTGTATTCGAGTTGAATACAAGATTAGTGGATTGAAATTCCCAAGTAGGAGCTTGGAG
The DNA here is from genome assembly GCF_000442705.2 of Elaeis guineensis. Lineage (NCBI taxonomy): Eukaryota > Viridiplantae > Streptophyta > Magnoliopsida > Arecales > Arecaceae > Elaeis > Elaeis guineensis. The sequence goes on along the minus strand of NC_026004.2, from coordinate 25,045,500 downwards.
AGTGGATGTAGATGCAAGATTGGCACCGAACCACTATAAATCATTTTGTTTGTGGTGTGCCTAATTGCTCTTCTTTAACTCTTTATTATTCTCTTGCATTCTTACTTTTAGCCATTAGCCTTGAATTAATTTTACTCTCCTTATTTATTTAGCTATTGTCAAACATTTTTCATAAGTCATAAGTTAAGCTTAAAATTTTTAAAAATCCAATTCACCCCCCCTCTTGGGTTGCATAGCTGGGCAACAGATCCATTCTAAGATTCCATAGGATTTATGAAATTTTGATTATTTTTTATTTATAAAGGGCCTAAAAATTATTGTTGAATAAAAGAAAATGGGAATGGATGAGAGAAAGGACGATAGCTCCCACCGTCATCCTTCCTCCTTCCAAGGGGATGGCTGGGGGATAGACCTCCGACCTACGTTCGAAGACCACCTAGGGCAAGTCACTAGCATATTCCCCCTCGGATAGCCACCCACCGATTACATAAAAGAAGGGAAAAGAAAAATTTTAAAAAATGAAGTGGCTAACCATGTGTCCACCTATTCGAGCTTCCATGCTCCTGTCGGTGCCCTTGTTTGATGAGGATGGCTAGACCTCCGGCCTGCTGGCACCACCCACACCTAGCCATCGACAACCACTCAAAACAAAAAAAAAAGAAAATGAGAGGAAGGACCTACCAAATATTGATAAACCGATGGTCCTTCCTCTTGATCACCGGCCAAAATCAGCCAAAAACCTTGAAGAAATGGCGGCAGTCCATCGATCTGAGATTTTTTGACGATCGTCGATAAGGCTGAAAGTGGGCTCGGGCCGGCTCGAGACCCATTAGGCTGGGCCGGCTTCAGGTCAGGCTTCGGGCTCGGCCTGAAACCATTCAAGTCATGCTTGGACCAAAAAATAGGGTCCATTTTACTTTTAGACTAGGCTTGAGTAAACCTTTGGCCCAGCTCGGACCGAATATCAGTCCAAAGTTTAGTCCAAAATTTAGATCCCTTAGGATAAATCCTACGGTGCATAACACACCATGTATAACACGCTATCCACCATTCATATGCTTTCGGATTCAGTCTACTCGATGACCGTCTCCAAGCCCCAACTCCTCTGACCGCCTCCCCCAAGCCCCCATCTCCTGATCAGGCTGATCTGCTCCAACCTCCACCTCCTTCTCCCTCACTATGCTGCTCGACCACCTCCTTCTCCCTCACTATGCTGCTCGGCCGCCTCCTTCTCCCTCATCGGCGGCCTCTATAAGGCCCTTGTTCTGGATTCCAACATGGTCGCTCGGCCACCTCCTTCTCCCTCACCATGCCGCTCGGCCAGCTCCTTCTCCCTCGTCGCAGCCTCTGTGAGGCCCTCATTTTGGATTTCAATGTGGTCGCTCGACCACCTCCTTCTCTCTCACCATGCTGCTTGGCCACCTCCTGCTCCTTTGACATGGCCTTTATGAGGCCCTCGTTCTGAATTTCGATGTGGTCACTCGGCCACCTCCTTCCCCTCCTCTGACAGTGACACCGCCTCCAATCAGGCTCCCTTACTCTCATCCTCATCATGCTACAGCTATTGCCGGCTTCCCCCATCGGCTCCCCCCGCATAGTGCTCCACTGGCGATCGGGTCCATCATCAGGGACGAAATGATCCAGGAACCAATAGACCTAAGTGAAGACCTGATGGTGGCCAATGGTAGTCATCGTTGTCGTCGGAGACCCAGTAGGCATGAGCGACCTCGTCCATCGTCCATCAAAGAGGAGCACCAGATAAGGGCCTAGGGATCGACGAAGGGCTTAGAAGGTTTATTTTTTTAAAAAAAAATAGGGAAGAAGTTGGCATGGACCGTGGCTAAAAATTTGGCCGATCCAATTGGGTTCGGGCCAAGGTCAGGCTTGGGCGCGGGTTGGGCTCGGACCTGAATTTTTTAAAAATTTTTGGGCCTAAGCCCATCTCAAAGTCCGAACAAATATTTTGAGCCAAGCTCAGGCAGGGGTATGATCCGACCCAACTCGACCCACTTCCAGCCCTAGTCGTCGATCAGATTTTGGGAGGAAGCTATGGTTTGATACCTCCCTCCATCGATCTCCAATGATTGATTGATTGCTTTCACACTCATCGAGAAACTAGTAGAGAGCCTCGAGGAGAAGGCGACGATCGATCTTTGGAGGAGAGGAGTGTCGGATTTTAATTTCTCCCACCAATCTCTCATTAAGAATAATCACCCATCGTCGGTTCACTGATGGTGGGGACGATGGTCTCAGGCCAGTCGTTGATGGTAAAGGATGGCCTGTGCTTTGTTAAAAGTATTTTTGGGACAATCAATCACTAGCCTAGAGGGTTTAGGGGAGTGATCGGAAAAAGAGGAGGAAGAAAGGAAAGGGGTGGGTTCGGATTTTCATGTTTCGGGTTTTGACCCGTAAGCCCAAATCCATTAATTAATTGGCCTTTTTGATAATTGATTGAATCAAACCAAATTAAGCCAGTTCAATCTAGTTGAGGAGATTTTTATAATTAAGTCCTTTAATAAATTACACTTTAGCCCCTACAATAAATTTTATTATATATAGGTCTATGGATTTTCATTAAGCCCTTGTAATAGAGTTTATTACATAAAGATCTTTAGATTATTATTTAATTCTCATAATAAACTCAATCATATAAAGATTTTTTGATAACTATGATAGGTCGTGTTATATGGTTTTATTGCATAAAAATATAAATTTGCATATTATATGGTTAATTTATGTGTTATATACAAACAAAGAATTAAGGTATATTATCATATTGATCATGATGTATTCAATGCCATGTAAAGTTAGTGGATTTATTATGTTCAGGAATAGCAATAGTATTCGAATATAGTAAACCCATATGAAAACTATAAAATAAAGTATAATAGTATGTGAATAAAATTATAATTAAGTCATAGAAATAATTAACTTTACCTATATAGAGTGATTATTTTTGTAATTTAATTAGAATAAGATGATAACTTAGGTATTAGGAATGGGATTTTTTCTAGACCCATAGATGTAGAAATTTACTATTTATTGATACCTATATTGTTGGTATTATTAATAAAATTTTAGTAAATTCTATACATGATGCACCTCTGTCCATAGAAAAGTTAAAATTTACTACTAAAATAATATTAATTATTTTATATTATAATTTAACTAGTCTCATTATTTGATGATAACGTGAGCATATGTCATTTGTAATATTAATTCCTATACTTATTGTTAGTAGCATAAAAAAATAGTGCTTACATTAAAGTGTGTTGAGCTTGATCTAGTGTTTTAAGCAAATAAATTTTCACCACTATGGATGAAAGTACACCAGAGTATAAGAATTTTTTGAGAAATGTGAGCATTCCAATCGACTTAATTAATTTGCTCAATAAGAAATCTAACATGACACATTAGGGGATCTTCCTTCATGTCATAAGACATGTATTTTTTTGAATGTTATAGAGTAGAAATTAGTAAGCTTTAACAAGGCAAAGGCCAGTATCCGTGAGCATATTATGGAGATAAGAAATATTACAGTATAGTTATCTGATATTAAAGTTTCCGTATCAGATACTTTGCATTAGATTATGGTCTCTTTAAGATCTTATGTAGCATACATAATAAGGAATGGATAGTTAATGAATTAATAACCAAATATGTGCAAGTGAAGAAGAGATTAAGAAAAGAAAAGATAAAAAGTATAAATTTTGTTTCATATTAAGTTAGTGGAAAAGCAAATAAAGAAAAGGGCGTATCCATGATAAAAGAAAAAAAATATTTGTTGTGGCATTAGGTGAAGCTATTAATAGGATTGTCAAATACTTTTTCTGCAAAAGGAAGGGATACTTAAAAAAAACTACATGAAGTATGAAAGGTAGCTACAAAAAAAAAAAATAATCCTTTACTTTTGTATACGTTTTGAATCCAATTTAGTAAATATTTTTTTTTTGCATTGCCTCTAGCGTATTTATGTAAATTACCAACAACTTATAAGACTTCCTATTAAGAAGCTTCTAACCAAAAATGAATGGTCTACTCTCATTAAAAATTAAGCACGTCTACTTATTAAGACAGTTAGATGCTATAGGATAGTCTTAGATCCTGGAGTAGATTTTTATATTTAAAAACTCTTCGATGTTATGGCATTGAAGAGTAAGATATATCTCTTATTGGTGCAAAAATCCGTCTGTATCGGAGAAGCTAGAGTCAAGGGAGTCGCGATCGCCACCGGGACCTGCAAAAGAAGTCTAAACCGGAGGTGGGGTTGCTCCGGCAAGACCCTCCGACGCTCAAGTCAGTTCTCTGCCTCAACAAGAATGGAGCGCTCGAACGAAAATTTCAGCAGAGTTTCTAGGTAAAAATGAGAGCTTAGAGAATAACGTATATGGGATCCCCCTTTAATAGGCAGAGGGAGCAACAGTCTGATAGCGATGTTTGTAACCATCTGGCAGTGGGCTGCCCATGGTCAGGAGGAGTTTGTTGCGAAGAGTAGTAGAGTGGAATCGTGGCTATCACTGAGACATGCCACATGGAATCTGTCGCGGGCAGTGGAGCGGCGTCCGTTGTCGCAACTTGCCAGAGGATGGAGGAATCGCACGGTATCCATCGCAGAAAGTGGAGCAGGATCGTGGCCATCATTGTGGTCTGTCAGGGAGTGATGGAGCCGTGCGGAATCTATCGCAGAAAGTGGAGCAGAGTCGTGGCCGTTACTGCGGCCTGCTAGAGGGTCTAGGCCTGTCGGCTGAAGTCCGACTGGTGTGTCTGGCGGAGAGAGGTGGCTAGTTATCCATCTGAGAGGAGCTCGGGGTTCGGCTCTCGTAGGAGTCCGGACGAAGTCTTCCTTCAGTCGAAGTCGCGGACGAGGTCCGGCTCCCGCAGGAGTCCAGACGGAGTCTTCCCACAGCTGGAGTCAGAGACGAGATCTGGCTCCCGTAGGAGCCCGGGCAAAGTCTACCTGCAATCAAAGTCAGGGGCAAAGTCCGGCTCCCTTAAGAGTTCGGACGAAGTTTACCAGCAGTCGAGGTCGAGGATGGAGCCCGGCCCCCGTAGGAGTCCGGGCAAAGCCTTCCAGCAGTTGAGATCGGGGATGAAGTCCGGACGGAGTCCTCCTGCGGTTGGAGTCAGAGATGAGATCCGGCTCCCGTAGGAGTCCGGGCTGAGTCTTCCTGCAATTAGAGTTATGAGTGAAGTCCGGCTCCTGTAGGAGTCTAGATGAAGTTTACCTGTAAGTGAAGTCATGGGCGGAGCCCGGCTCCTATAGGAGTCCGGGCGAAGTCCGCCTGCAGCCGGAGTCAGGAACGAGGTCCGGCTCCCGTAGGAGTCCGGGCGGAGTCTACCTGCAATCAAAGTCAGGGATGAAGTCCGACTCCCTTAGGAGTCTGAACGAAGTTTACCAGCAGTCGAGGTCGGGGACGGGGCTCGGCTCCCGTAGGAGTCCGGACGAAGTTCACCTATAGTAGCAGTCGGGGACGAAGTCCGGCTCCCGTAGGAGTCCGAACGAAGTTCACCTACAGTGGAAGTCGGGGATGAAGTCCGGCTCCCATGGGAGCCCGGATGAAATCTGGTAATTGTAGGAATCTGTCGTTGGTGAAGTTCAGCCGTTGACGAAGTCTGGAGTAGTTCGGATTAGAGTTGAACCTGGCTGGAAGAAGTCTAGAAGGGATTTGGGGCACGGCAGATAGTCGTAGAAGGTCGGCTGGCGGCGGAGCTCAGTGAGCACTTGGGGTGGCTTGATAGATGACTGGAGGAACTCATGTCGAAGGGGCTCGGGTGGTGCAGTGGGAGTTCGTCCGTCGGGGGAATTCAGTCAGTACTATGAAAATCCGGCTGTTGGAGAAGTCCGGAGAGATACCATCTGCAGTCGAAAGCCGGAGGAGTCCTGGGAGGGTCAATCCTGTCAAGAACTTCAGCTGAGGGTATTTTATACCCAACACCAGTCCCCTTACTTCCGAGTTTGAATTTCGAATGAAGGAAGTACAAAGAGATTTTCACAGCCGAAGTTGCTCCCTTGATGTCCGTGCGCAATCGTCCTCAGATATTTTGGCATTCAATGCGCGTGCGCTGGAGTCTTTTCAAATCGAGGTGATCCGAATAGGCTCTTTTGGAACCTACAGCGGAACGGTGCTCAAGGCGTGGCGCAATAAAGGCTCTGTCAGCCGTCTGTCACTTTTTAACCACCCGCTGTGATGAGTGGGACACGCAGCGAAAAGAGACCAGTCAGAGGGGATTCGCAATCATCATTATGCCGGATCTTGGGGTCTATGTAAACCCGCACTCCTCCTCCAAGAGTCCCGCTCTATCCGACAGTCTCGTTCTGGCGCCCTTCTTCTCCCTGAGAACTTCGATTTTTCTCAGCGCCCTTTCCAGCCTTAGGCGTTCCTCGAGCCGTCCTCATTTCTGCACCTTCGCACTTCCCCAAATCGCTTAGGTTAGTCTTGGAACTCCTTCCTCTTTTTGTTCTTCCTTTTGCCGTTCAATCTTTCTTCCTCTTGCTCTGCACGTCAGTCCCCCGAGACCTTGTCCGCGATTTTCCTCAATTTTTAAGGATTTCTCCTCTGTAAGTGGTCCCCGTGTGATTCTAGATGTCTTCCAGGGCTTCTTCTTCTAGCGGCTCTAGGAGTTCGTCCATTTCGGTCTCCCAGAGTCTTCAGGCGGTAGATGAACTGGTAGCTAGAGCTGAACCTCGTCCGATTTTTGCGTCGGACGTCATTCCTTGTTCTCTGACTCCGGACGAACTCCAACTGATAAGAGTTCAGTATGGGATTTCTCCAGAGTACGAACTGAAACTTTCTGGCCCGTCCGACCGGGCTAGTGCCCCTTCCCCCGACTATTTCTGCCTGTACCAGGAGGCCTTCCATGCCGGACTTCGGCTTCCTTTCCCGCCTTTTGTTATTGCTCTTTTTCAGTTTCTGGATATTTCTTTGGCTTCGGTTGCACCGAACTCCTTTAGGTTTTTGATAGGGTTCCTCTCTCTTTATCATATAGTCGAAGTCCAGCCCACCCTTTCCTTGTTTAGATACTTCTACACCTTCAAGCGTCATCCCACGATAAAGGACTGGTGGTACTTCTCCCCACAGTTCGGTAGAAAGGGGTTGCTGAAAGGTGCCCCCTCTTCTATCCATAACTAGAAGGAAAAGTTTCTTTATGTTCGATGCCCGACCTTGAGGCTAGGGTTGCCCCCTTGGGGCTCCCCGAGGGACTCCGTCCGTCGGGCCCCCAGCATGGGAGAGGATGATCTTCAAGCCTCCCAGAAACTCCTCCAATATCCAACTCCTTCTCTTTCCAACCTCCTGAAGGAGCAGTTTCTGTTCAACATCGGCTTGAGCCCCCTGGATCCCGCCAGTATTTCATCTCTCCTTTTCTTTTCTTCTTTTCCTTTCCTTCCCTCTCTCTCTCCCCTACTTCTCTTCTTTTCTCCTTTTTCACCCCCTCTTTCTCTTTTTCTTTTTTTTTTTCTTTTTCTTTGTAATGAGCTGCGTCTTAATGCGTTGACCTCCCGATGGCAGTGCCCTGCCGATGCACTCCCCTTGCCATAGGGAATTCCACTGAGGTCCACAATCCGACATCTGAGAAAGAAAGTTCATCATTTGACAGAAAGGTCGAAGGAGATGGAGGACGAACTTTCTAGACTGAGGGAGAGTCACTCAGAGGCTACTGCAGAGGCCGCGCACTTCCGGAACCTCCATGTGAAAGGAATCATGGATTACAGTCAGAGGAAGGCAAACTTTGAGAAGGAGCTCGAGGAACACCGGAAGCACGCCAGCGATCGATCTTGGATTCAGGCCTCCAAGATCAGCTCTCTCGAAGCGGAGTTGGCGGCTGCACGGGAGAAGATCGACCAGCTGGAGGGGGGCTCATCTTGGCTCGCAACCCAGGCCGAACGCGAACAAAACTGGTCGAAAAAATTCTCCGACCTTCAGCAACAGCTTCAAGATGCCGAGTCGAACTATAATGCATACCGGGCCGACTGGTGCAAGCAGGTGGATGACTACAGGAAGAGGCTCCAAGCGTCGACCGACGAAGTTGCCCGCCTTCGAAGGCGGTTATCTGAAGGAGCCCAGCTCATTTCGGCTCGAGACTCTGACGAACTTCGATCCCTAAGAGAAACCACGGGAGAGCTATCCGTCGCTCTCGGAGAGGGGAAGGCCGAGCTGCAGCGATTGAAGATCCAGCTGGCATATGAGCAGCAGGTGGTCAAAGATGCGGAGGTGGAGTCCGAAGTCCTGAGGAAGAGACTTTGGGAGTCGGAGGGCGAAAGTCGGCTATTCCATCGGATGTTCCAGGACATGCTGCTGAAAAAGAGAGAGCTAGAAGAAGAAGTTGAAAATCTGAGGCAGTCCCTGATAAGGAGTGAAGTAAATAATTCGAGGTCAGAAAGAGCAGAGCTTCCTTAGGGCTCTTTTTGCCTTCCGTCTTCCCATGTATATATTTTTTCTTTTGTTGTTTTGTCTTATTCTTGTTGTTTTGCTTTTCTTCCTTTAGCCTGCTGGGCTTTGTAGTGTATATTTTATGAATGAAATGAAAAGAAGATTTTATATTACCTCATCCATGCATTGTATTAAATTGTCGTCCGTCGAACTTCTTTTGTCTCTTGACTTGTTCGACGTCGACGTAGTTTGAAGATTTTCAGCCGTTATCGTGTTGTTTTACTTTTCTTGTCGCCTTTCTTCCCCCCCCCCCCCTTTTTTTTTTGCCTTCAGGGCTTTGTTATGCATAGTTAGCTAATGAAATAACAAGGAAATTTTGCATTACCTTATTCAATTTTGTATTAGGCCATCGTTCACCAAACTTCTTTTGTCTTTCGACTTGTTCGGCGTCGGTGTCGTTTGGAGGTGCCCAGTCGTCGCCACGTTGATTTGCTTTTCTTGTCGTCCATGGCCGTAGGCTCGAGCTCGTGGTCTGAACTTTGCATTACCTTGAAGGAGTCATTATTTTCTTGACCCGTGTCGAGAGCCTTCTTAGAGACCGGGGATGTTTGGTAGGAACTCCCGTCTTTGTTGAGACAAAGTTCCCTATGTCTTTGGTGTAGTTTATTTTTCATCTGTTGCCGATGTAGTTTGTCGTTTTCCTTTTTAATTTTCTTTCTCTTTTCTGAGTGAGGGTCCTCCCCTTGCTTTTCGCGGGGTCGCGTAGAGGTGTAGAGGTGCCATTGAGGGGACTTTTCCCTTTATCCGATCATGTTGGGTGATCGGATTTTTGTCATCGTCAGGATGAGATTCTCCTTCTGTTCTTGGCGTAGTCGATCTCAGCTCAGGTTAGGATGAGGTTTTCCTCCTGTTCCCAACGGGACTATGGGGGCACATATGGGTCATTGCAAGGGCCTCTCCCTCCATCCGATCTAAAAGAATCGGGCCTTCGACTTTGCTCATGTTAGGACGAAGTTCTCCTCCTGTTCCCAACATGACTGTGGGGGCACATAAGGGTGCTGTAAGGCCTCTCCCCCCATCCAGTCTAAAAGAACCGGACCTTTGACTTTGCTCATGTTAGGACGAGGTTCTCCTCCTGTTCCTAACATGGCTGTGGGGGCACATTAGGGCGTTGTAGGGCCTCTCCCCCCATCTGGTCTAAAAGAATCGGGCCTTTGACTTTGCTCATGTTAGGATGAGGTTCTCCTCCTATTCCCAACATGGCTGTGGGGGCACATAAGGGCGCTGTAAGGCCTCTCCCCCCATCCGGTCTAAAAGAACTAGGCCTTTGACTTTGCTCATGTTAGGACGAGGTTCTCCTCCTGTTCCTAACATGGCTGTAGGGGCACATTAGGGCGTTGTAGGACCTCTCTCCTCATCTGATCTAAAAGAATCGGACCTTTGACTTGGCTCATGTTAGGACGAGGTTCTCCTCCCGTTCCTAACATGACCGTGGGGGCACCTAAGGGCCGTTGTATGGGCCTCTCCCTCAATCTGATCTTAGATTAATCGGGCTTTCATTTTGCTCATGCTAGGATGAGGTTCTCCTCCTGTTCCTAACATGACCTTGTTTTGATTGTTTGAAGGGGTTATCTCCTGTCGTAACAAGTCCATGCCAAAAGGGAAAGACATGCAAAGTCGAAAGAAATTTTGATTCAAAGCAAAGTCGTTAGTAATACATTTACAGATTTTTCGAGTCCCATGGTCGTGGAAGGTCTGCTCCTCCTTGAGGTCCTCCGGTGATAGAGTTGATGATCCCAATTGGAGGCCGATCTCCGGGCTGCTTTTCCCTCCTCGGTGGTTCAGGTCGCGGCAGGGCCCTTGGCCGATCCTCTCTGCCTTCAGGTCGGCGTCGAATGAACCTGTCGAGCCGACCTCATCTGATGAGCTCCTCGATCTCGTCCTGGAGCTGAATGCACTCCTCTGTATCGTGGCCGTGATCACGATGGTAGAGGCAGAACTTGTTAGGATTGCGCTTCCCAGGGGGTGTGCGCATCCTTTCCGACCTTGGCAGCTACTCCCTGACCTCCATCAGCACCTAAGTTTTCGATGCGTTGAGGGGGGCATAGTTGTGGAATCTTCCTGGGGGAGAACCTCGTCGAGCCCGGCGATCCAGGCTTCCCTGCCTGCATACTCGGGGAGGAGTCTGGACATGCTTGTGCCTGGGAGGAGTTTGAGAATGTGGCCGAGCTTCTCTCGGCCCTTTTTCGACTGCGGGCTTACTCGAGTCTCTCGCTTGTCGCTTTCTCGCGGTCTCCTCATCCTTCATTCTAAAGGCTTCTTCCGCTCGGACATACCCTTCGACTCAAGCCAATAGGTCAGCAAAATCTTTGGGGTACTTCTTCTCCAGGGAGAACAAAAGGTCATTCTTCTGAAGGCCACCCTTCAGAACGGCCATCGCTACCGACTGATCCAAGTTCTGGACCTCCAGTGCGGCGACATTGAAATGGTTGATGTAGGCCCGAATGGATTTTCCCTCCCTCTGCTTGATGTTGATGAGGGACTCCGAACCCTTCCGGGGGTGCCGGCTGCTGACAAAATGGGCCACAAATTGATGGCTCATCTGATCGAAGGAAAAGATGGTAACCGACTTCAGTGCCAAGTACCAATTTCTCGCTGCTCCCTTCAAGGTGGATGGGAAGGCTCGGCATAGAATGGCATCGGGTGCGCCATGAAGCAGCATCATCATCCGGAAGGCCTCCAGGTGGTCAACCGGGTCCGAAGTTCCGTCGTAGCTTTCAAATTGGGGGAGTTTGAAATTTGGCGGGATCGGTTCTTGCATGATCATTTGAGAAAAGAGAGGGTCAGTACAAATACCTCACCATAAGCGGAGGGAGCATGGCGGAGTTCTTCGATCCGTCGGTTCATCTCTTGGAGCCTTCGATCCAGAAAATCCTCTCGACTACGGGTCTCGAGGGTCCTCTGGCAGAATGGGGGTAGAGATCTTTCGGGGGTGGAATCGTGATCCGACTGAGGGCTCTCCATCCTCGGATTCATCTTTCCAGGAAAGATGGGGCGGCTGGCCCAAGTGGCCCGCCCTACCGTCGGATTCTGGTGTTCTGGTGACGCTCTTTCCAGACGCACTGATGCCTGCGGCTGCTGCTACTGCTGCATGGCCTGCACAGCTTCAGTGAGGCCTCTGACCTGCTGCACCAACAGGTCAAGTTGCTCCGCGCCAACCGTCGTTGCTGGAGGAGGAGGAGGCTGGAAAACTGGAGGTGAGGCCGGAGCCTGAGATCTGGCCGTAGAGGCCGTGTGGATGCCCTACGGGGAGGCATCGGGCGAGGATCGAGTGGAGGAAGGAGGAGAGGATGCCAGAAAAGATGACCGGAGGCGGTTCCGTTGAGTGCTCCTTTAAGAACAAGAATACTGTGAAGATACAGGCCCTTCCTGTAGCGCCAATCTTGTTGGTGCAAAAATCTTCTTGCGTCGGAGAAGCTGGAGTCGAGGGAGTCGCGGTCGCCGTCGGGACCTGCAAAAGAAGTCTAAACTGGAGGTGGGGTTGCTCTGGCAAGACCCTCCGACGCTCAAGTCAGTTCTTTGCCTCAACAAGAATGGAGCGCTCGAATGAAAATTTCAGCAGAATTTTTAGGTAAAAATGAGAGCTTAGAGAATAACGTATCTGGCGTCCCCCTTTTATAGGCGGAGGGAGCAACAATCTGATAGCGATGTTTGTAACCGTCTAGCAGTGGGCTGCCCATGGTCAGGAGGAGTTTGTTGCGAAGAGTAGTGGAGTGGAATCGTGGCTATCACCGGAACATGCCACGTGGAGTCTGTCGCGGGGAGTGAAGCGGTGTCCGTTGTCGTGACTTGCCAGAGGATGGAGGAATCGCGCGGTATCCATCGCAGGAAGTGGAGCAGGATCGTGGCTATCATTGTGGCTGTCAGGGAGTGATGGAGCCACGCGGAATCCATCGCAAGAAGTAGAGTAGAGTCGTGGCCGTTACTGCAGCCTGCTAGAGGGTCCGGGCCTGTCAGCCGAAGTCCGACTGGGGTGTCTGGCGAAGAGAGGTGGCTAGTTACTCGTCTGAGAGGAGCTCGGGGTTCGACTCTCGTAGGAGTCCGGACGAAGTCTTTCTTCAGTCGAAGTCGGGGACGAGGTCTGGCTCCCGCGGGAGTCCGGACGAAGTCTTTCCGCAGCTGGAGTCGAAGACGAGATCTGGCTCCCGTAGGAGCCTGGGCGAAGTCTACCTGCAATCAAAGTCAAGGGCGAAGTCCGGCTCCCTTAGGAGTCCGGACGAAGTTTACCAGCAGTCGAGGTCGAGGATGGAGCCCAACTCCCGTAGGAGTCTAGGCGAAGCCTTCCAACAGTTGAGATCGGGGATAAAGTCTGGATGGAGTCCTCCTGCGGCTGGAGTCGGAGATGAGATCTGGCTCCCATAGGAGTCCGAGCTGAGTCTTCGTGCAATTGGAGTTGTGAGTGAAGTCCGACTCCCGTAGGAGTCCGGACGAAGTTTACTTGTAAGTGAAGTCGTGGGCGGAGCCCGGCTCCCGTAGGAGTCCGGGCGAAGTCCGCCTGCAGCCGGAGTCGGGAACGAGGTCCGGCTCCCGTAGAAGTCCGGGCGGAGTCTACCTGCAATCAAAGTCAGGGACGAAGTCCGGCTCCCTTAGGAGTCCGGACGAAGTTTACCAGC